>NC_041387.1:165969287-165986604 GCF_002162155.2 Triticum dicoccoides | reverse complement strand
GGCGCGCGGGCCGCGGCGGGCCGCGAGGGCGGGGCGGACGAGCGGTGACGGCGCGGGACAGGTGGCGGGGAGCGGTTGGCTGCGGCGACGGAGGAGATGACGTGTCGGCGCGCGATTCACCGGGGTGAGGTGGAGGCTGGACGTGTTCGGCCGTCGGCGGACATGTCCGGCGGCGCGGAAGGAGGTTTTTAGGGTTAGGGGGATTTCATCCGCCAATTTCGGGGGAGAGGGCATATTTATAGATAGAGGGAGCTAGGAGAGTACAAATGAGGAGCGGTTTTCGGCCACGCGATCGTGATCGAACGACCGAGAGCATGGAGGGGAGTTAGATGGGTTTTGGGCCAGTTTGGAGGGGTGTTGGGCTGCACGACGAAAGGGGCTTTTACAGTTACCCGGTTAACCGTTGGAGTACCAAACGACCTCCAAATGGCACGAAACTTGACAGGCGGTCTACCGGTGCTATACCAAGGCCACTTGGCAAGACTCGATCCATTCCGAGAACGTTTAACACCTGCTCACTATGAGAGACAAAAGGGGAACGCCGGAGGGCATAGGAATGCATGAGACGAACACGTATGCGATGCAATGCAATGCACATGATGACACAATACGAATGATGACATGGAAAAATACAACACGCAAGCAAATGACATGGCAACGACGGCGAATGACTGGCGGACACCTGGCGCATCGAATCCGGGGCATTACAACACTCATCCACTAACAAGAGATCTCGTCCCGAGATCTTAGGACCGAGACGGAAGGGAAAAAGGGAAGAGGTGAAGCAAGAACGCAAGAGAAGAAGCAAAGAATTGAGAGCAGTCGAGAAGAAGAGAGGAACGACGAGAATGACGAGAATCGAAAGCTCACGGAATCAGATAGACTATGAAACCACTCCGGTTAGAATGAGATAAGAAACGAATAAGACTGAAAGGATTTAGGCAACACTCCGGCTGAAAATGGAAGGAAAAGAACATGAACTTGAGAGGATGGAATGATACTTGATGAGAGCAACAACATAAAACCTCTGGACGAATTGAAAGAATAGAATGAAAAGAACTTTGAAGGAAAGGTTGAATGGAGTTGTTGAGGAAATCAACAACGAAAGATTAAACTTGTTGTGGTCTTATGGTAACATCTGAAGATCATAAGGTGTTAACCGGCCACAAGCGGAAATGATTGGATAGCTGAGAAGAACGAAGAAATGCAAAACTCCACTTCAAAAGAATATGGAGAATTAATTACACTTCGAGATGCGAGAAGAAAAGATACTTGAACTCCACCGACAAAATCTTGATGAACTCTTGAAAGAATGAATTAAATCATAAAGAACCACCATGAAGAACTCCGGTAACAAAAGGATGACAAGATAAAATTGAAGGATGAAAGAATAAGATGAGCCTTGCGATGATTTAGAAGGAGGTTCCGACGAAATGGCCGAGGAAATTGAACTCCGGAAAGAAAAGATGGAGAACACTTGGAACTAGAATTTATTCAACAAGAACAAACTCCGAAGGAAAGGATTAATCACTTTGAGGAAATAAGAATAAGATTTATTGTATGCTTATCCTTCATCAAATTAAATTGATGACAAGCAATGAATTTGAATACTACTTATTCTTCTTGAAAAAGGGATTGAGAAGAGATAGCCCAAAACTTGAGAAAGTCTTCATGAACCACCGGTAGGACTAGAAAGAACGAATGAAATTGATATGATAATCAAGGAAAAAGAATCTTGAACGAACCACCGTTAGAAATGAAAATGAACGAAGAAAAGAGAAAGAATCGCCGGGAAGAATTAGAAGAACCAATATGCTTGAGGGGGATTTAGATGCAAAAGAACGAAGAGATAATGAGCTGATTAAAGAACACTTGAACGAAGCACCGGGATAAATGGATAACGGTAGCTGAAATGTGAGGATAGAGAATTCTTATGGAACGATGGCCTCCGAAAAACAACTCCTGACATGCTCCGGATGGGTAAGAAAAGAATATCTGACAAATGGAATAATTCGAGAGGGTAACAAGAAGCTAGAACCACGAATCTTCGGGAGAACAGACAAAATTGAGAGGGAAAACTCTTCTTCGGTCTTCAAAAGATGACGAGAAACACCACCAAAATTACTGAGGTACTCCGGGAGAATGAAAAGCGAAGACGTTGAGGCAACCATGAAAAGAGTTTGAAAACAATCTTGGAGAAGGCATGTGACTGATGGAATCCATTCTTACATCACACTTTGAAAAGAATTAGGAATAGCTCCAGAAATTAGAAGAGTCGGGTAAGATCTTGGAAAAAGACCTGTGGGTTAGGGCCCACTAAAAGAAAACACTGTTGGAAAGTGATGTTGAAGAGGTAGATGATGCACCGGAACAATTGAAATATTTGCATGAGGTGACAACCTCGAATCAATTCAAACATAGACGAAACTCCTGAGATGTCTTGAGCACTCCAGAAGTATAAACTAGCGAGAGGCGAACGAGTAGGGAAAACACTTGATCCAAGGAGCAGAATGTGATCAACCCGAAAAACTTGAATTGAATCCACCGGAAAGAAAAAAGATGAAGAATGACGAACGAGACGAGAATTCACCGGTTGAAATAATTTACGGAAGAGTGAAGAGGTTCCACACGAATGAGATAGATGGTCGAGAGAGAGTCAGACTCTGGGAAGAAAAAGGTGGGAGGGCGGGAAAACAAAATAAACAAAATCAACTTGGAAGGGGAAAACGACGAATATGTTTAAGAGAAAACACCGGTTGAAATCATTGAGGAGAGAGAGCAAAAACTTCGCACGAGTAGGATGGATACTCGATTACGGACTCCGGTTCCGAGAAGAAGAAGGGTGGGCGGGTGGGAAAGAAAACAACTGAGGATTGAACTCAAAGATGAAGAGGGTCGAGTCGACTTGATGAGAAATTCACCGGATAAAAGAGGATGGACAACTCACGAAACTAACCGCGTGATCCTAAAGAAAATTTGAAGGGGAAGAGGAGTAATTCAAAACACCTATGAGGGAGTCCTGGACTAGGGGGTGTCCGGATAGCTGAACTATCATCATTGGCCGGAGTCCAAGACTATGAAGATACAAGATTGAAGACTTCGTCCCGTGTCCGGATGGGACTTTCCTTGGCGTGGAAGGCAAGCTTGGTTATACGGATATGTAGATCTCCTACCATTGTAACTGACTCTGTGTAATCCTAGACCTCTCCGGAGTCTATATAAACCGGATGGCTTTAGTCCGTAGGACGAACAACAATCATACCATAGGCTAGCTTCTAGGGTTTAGCCTCCTTGATCTCGTGGTAGATCTACTCTTGTAACACACATCATCAATATTAATCAAGCAGGACGTAGGGTTTTACCTCCATCAAGAGGGCCCGAACCTGGGTAAAACATCGTGTCCTTTGTCTCCTGTTACCATCCGCGTAGACGCACAGTTCGGGACCCCCTAACCGAGATCCGCCGGTTTTGACACCGACATTGGTGCTTTCATTGAGAGTTCCTCTGTGCCGACGCAATCAGGAAGGATGCCTTTTCCTATCTTTAAAGACGACGCCGTTGTCAAGGGAGCTTTAGCCGCCGGCCAAACTATCCGGCTAGGTGGTTTTCTTATGACCGCCTGTTCGGCCACCGCTCCGACAATGACCTCTCAGGTCATCAAAAGCGATCTTCACATCAGCTCGGAATTCGCCGAGCAGCTAGATCCGATGGAGCTCTCCTCCGTAAACGAGCTCTTGGATCGCATCGCCGCCCTGGGAGTCGCTACAGACTATGATTAGATTGGGCTTAAAACCGATCTGAGAGAAATTAACTCTCCCCACGCTACCCACCAGGTTGTTGTGGTAGAGGAATAATGCGGTGACTCTTCTTCTATGTTAAAAACCAGCTATGTCCGGATGCCCGATCCCTCCATGCCGGATTCCCACGGAGGGACGGACGTCAATCAAATACTGAACCTAAAGTCAGGCATCGGACCAAATTTGTTGGAAAACATCAAACAAACCAAGCTTCCAAATCCGGAAACTTCTTGGCCTTTGAGCCTCAGATCGGGCGGGGTTCCGAATTTAATTCCACCCGCCCACCCAAACATAAGCGATCTATCTCAAATACGGCAAGAGCCCGATGAAACAGTACATCATTACTGGGCCAGATTCCTCCTGGTTATGAACAGGATAAAGGACTGCTGTGAAGAAAGCGCGATTTCAATTTTCTGCAACAATTGCACGGACAAGGGAATCATGAACGCCATATGTCGTCACAAGTTACACGCTTCGCCGACCTAGCGACCATTGTACAAAAATACTATGCGATGGAGAGTGCCTGGAAAACCGAAACCAGGTTTTGGGACAATCCGGCCCTGAATACAACCCTAGTCCGAAACAAAAGGGTGCGTCATACTCAAGCACCTGGGTTAAAAACCAAAAAGAAAAAACCCCCTAAAGGGCACGGAACCGTACTGGAGGGATGGCTCAACGGACCCTGGAAAATCCACAGTATGGAGGGCGCCACTCCAACACATAGCCTTCGAGCATGTTGGATACTTCGGCAGGTGGCCAAAAGTGGCGAAGGCTTTCTAGCCCCGGGCAACCAGCCCAACAGTACCAGTACGGTATTAACAGTCTTCGAGACTTTCACATCAAATAACATGCGGAAAGGAACAATCCGCAGCCTCGCCAAAGTCTACCAAGTAGCAACAACAAATCCATGGAGCGACACGGCTATCACCTTCAATGCCAGCGACGAACCTAAATTCCGAACAGCTCGAGCACCAGCTGCGTTGGTCCTCAGCCCGATAGTGGACGACTTTCGTCTTACCAAGGTACTCATGGATGGCGGTAGCGGATTAAACCTCATCTACGAGGAAACCCTTCAAAAAATGGAAATTGACTGGAGCCGCATTGAGCGAAGCAGCACAACCTTCAGGGGAATAATACCTAGTCGAGAAGTATGCTACATAGGAAAAATCACACTAGACGTAGTGTTCGGCTCGCCGGCCAATTACAGGTCCGAAGAGGTCATGTTCCAAGTGGCCCCATTCGGCAGCGGATATCACGCCTTGTTAGGGCGAGAGGCATTCACAATCTTCCAAGCTATACCTCATTACGGGTACATGAAGCTCAAAATGCCCGGGCCCAATGGAACAATCACTCTTGTGAGTGATCCATATATAGCACTCCGCGCTGAAAATAAGACAGCCGCACTAGCTCTAGAGGCATTATCCGAAGCCCTAGCGGCAGAGGAACTCACTACGCTGCGCTCCACGGTGGACAGGGACAATGTGATACTCGATAAGAGGTCTAAGTCCCCCTCTTTTAAACCAGCAGACGAAATAGTCAAATTCCAGGTCCATCCAACGGACCCCACAAAGACGGCCTCCATTGGGGCACAATTAAATCCTGATGTAGAAGCCGCACTACGAGAATTCCTACGGGAAAATTGGGACATTTTTGCTTGGCACCCTTCAGACATGCCAGGAATCCCACGCAGGCTGGCAGAGCACAACCTAAATATCCTAAAAGGATTCAAGCCAGTCAAGAAGGCTCTTCGGCGATTTTCCGAACCCAAAAGACAGGCAATGGGAGAGGAGCTAGCCAAACTCTTAGAAGCCGGATTCATCAGAGATATAAAACATCCGGACTGGCTAGCCAACCT
This sequence comes from Triticum dicoccoides, assembly GCF_002162155.2. Taxonomy (NCBI): domain Eukaryota; kingdom Viridiplantae; phylum Streptophyta; class Magnoliopsida; order Poales; family Poaceae; genus Triticum; species Triticum dicoccoides. The sequence continues at coordinate 165,980,952 of NC_041387.1, read as the reverse complement.
GGTAATGGTACCAAAAAAGGACAAATCCTGGCGCCTTTGTGTCGATTTCAAAGACCTTAACAAGGCCTGTCCAAAGGACCTTTTCCCTCTCCCTCACATCGACCAAATCATCGATGCTACCGCAGGGCACGATTCATTGTGCTTCCTCGACGCATACTCTGGATACCATCAAATCAAGATGGCAGAAAAAGACCAGGCCGCAATGGCATTCATTACTCCATACGGACCATTCTGCTTCAACACAGTGCCCTTCGGAGTCAAAAACGCCGGCACAACATATCAGCGCATGATTCAGACATGTCTGGCTACCCAGATAGGCAAAACAGTAGAGGCATATGTAGACGATGTGGTCGTCAAGAACAAACACGTCGAAACTCTAGTAGACGACTTGAGGGTGACATTCGACAACCTCCGAGCATATGACATTAAGCTCAACCCGGAAAAATGTGTATTCGGCGTACCAGCCGGAAAGCTCTTGGGCTTCATTGTATCCGGTAGAGGAATTGAAGCAAACCCATCCAAGATCCGAGCTCTGTCACAATTGGATATGCCAAAAGACCTCAAGCAAATACAAAAACTAACTGGATGCGTGGCGGCTCTAAGCCGCTTCATCTCCCGTTTGGGAGAAAAGGCACTGCCCCTCTATCGCCTCCTCCGGCGCATCGAACACTTCGAATGGACGGATGCTGCCACGGTCGGACTCGAAGAAATTAAGGCCATATTGGCAACAAATCCGGTCCTGGCCGCGCCCAACCTGAGCGAACCGATGTTATTATATATCGCAGCAACACATCAAGTTGTCAGCGCGGTACTCGTCGTCGAACGAGAAACAAAAGGGCACAAATTCCCTCTTCAAAAACCAGTGTACTACGTATCCACTGTCTTAACTCCATGCAATTCCCGGTACCCACATTATCAAAAGATAGCGTATGCGGTGTTCATGGCATCCCGGAAGCCGCGACACTACTTTCAAGAGTGTTCCATAATGGTGGCCTCCGAGGTACCTCTCAAGGATATTATAAACAATCGCGACGCGACGGGCAGGATTGCAAAATGGGCCATTGAGCTCTTACCATTTGACATAACCTACAAACCACGGCGAGCTATAAAGTCGCAAGTTCTGGCTGACTTCATCGCCGAATGGACCAAAGCCGAACTCCCTAAAGAGTACGGCGCATACTCCAATTGGATCATGCATTTCCACGGCTCCAAAATGTTGGCTGGCTTGGGGGCTGGCGTCGTCTTGACGTCCCCAACCGGAGACACAGTCCAATACGTGCTTCAAATAATGTACACGGACTCCAACAATGCAGCCGAATACGAGGCCCTTCTACATGGCCTCCGGATGGCAATCTCCATGGGTATTCAACGCCTAGAGGTGCGCGGGGATTCAAACCTCGCAATATCCCAAGTAAATGGAGATTTTGACGCCAAGGATCCGAAAATGGCAGCCTACCGTAATGCCATCTTAAAAATGTCAGCCCGGTTAGAAGGACTCGAATTCCACCATGTAGCTCGGGATAATAACCAGGTAGCAGACGTGTTGGCACGCATCGGCGCAAAATGCAACGCCGTCCCTCCAAACATCTTCCTGGAGCGGCTCTTTAAGCCATCAGTATTATGGGAAGAGGAGTCCGGAAACGACAACCCGGAACCAACTGCACCACCCAACACAGAACATTCTGACACAATCGGTGGCTCAGCCAATGAAATAACACCTTCAGCCCACGAGATAATTGCAGTAATTACCCCATGGACGGAACCATTCCTAGCCTACTTAATTAGGCAGGAACTCCCCGAAGACCACAATGAGGCCCACTGCATAGTTCGGCGATCTAAAGCCTACAAGGTCCATGAGGGAGAACTCTATAAGAAAAGCACAACCGGAGTCCTTCAAAGGTGTACCTCCAAAGAGGAAGGGCGAAATCTCCTGGCTGAAATTCACGCCGGACTCGGCGGGCACCACGCTGCAGCCTGGGCCCTTGTAGGCAAGGCCTTCCGTACAGGATTTTATTGGCCGACAGCCCGGGCAGATGCCCAGGACTTAGTCCAACGATCCGTTGGTTGCCAGCTCTTTGCTAATCAAAGCCACATGCCACCCACCGCCCTCAAAACTATACCCATCACTTGGCCGTTCGCGGTCTGGGGGCTTGACATGGTCGGACCCCTTAAAGGGGGAACCCACAAGCACAAATACTTATTGGTCATGGTGGACAAATTCACCAAATGGATAGAGGCCAAGCTGGTTAAAACGGCAGAATCCGGACCTGTGATAGACTTCATATCCGGGGTAGTACACCGTTTTGGCATCCCCCACAGCATCATCACTGATAACGGCACAAATTTCACGGCCGACGAGGTTAAACTCTGGTGCAAAAACATGAGCATCAAGCTCGACTACGCTTCAGTCTACCACCCTCAAACTAACGGTCAAGTGGAACGAGCAAATGGTCTAATCATGAGCGGCATTAAACCCAGATTAGTGCGGTCCCTCACGGAATCTAACATGCACCGGCTAGAGGAGCTTGACTCCGTACTCTGGGGGCTGCGGACCATGCCAAACCGCACTACCGGATTCACACCATTTTTTATGGTATACGGCGCTGAGGCAGTTTTGCCCTGCGATATAATTCATGACTCACCTCACGTGCGCATGTACGAGGAAAGAGAAGCCGAGTTGGATCGGCAGGACAGTTTGGACGCCTTAGAGGAGGAGCGTGACATGGCAAAATCCCGTTCCGCATTCTATCAACAGCAGGCTCAAAGATATCAAAGCAGGGAAGTACGGGCCAAAACTTACAATGTCGGCGAGCTAGTTCTACGCCTGCCGGACAAGAAAAAGGACAAACTTAAGCCCAAATGGGAAGGTCCCTTCATCATCGACCAAGTCCTTACCGGCGGTGGATACCGTCTACGCAACGCATCTGACAACCGACTCGAGCCAAACCCATGGAACGCAGCCCGTCTCTGAAGATTTTACGCTTAGCGCCGGACTCAGGGTTCGTCTCCTTCCTCCGTCCACCTTTCATATTTTTTTTCACTGTCTTTGTTTTCCCTCCATTTTCCTCCCCCTCTCAGTACAAGCCTCTTGAGGGCTGATCTGCGCTTTTTCGCACTCACTCGATGTGCTACTCGCACTCGTTATACCTAGGGGCTTCTTTAACAGAAGCTTATTTATACGAGCTTCATGCCCAACACATGTGTCACACTTCCGCATGTACCTTTTGATCACCATTATATGCATCGATATGACTTAAGTGTTGGCCAAGCTGGGTTGCTTGGCTCCTGTGCTTACCCCTACGTTCCCGATTGTTCGGCTAGGAGGTAAAGGGAGCACCTCTGCGATTGTTACTGCCGGGTCAGCCGGACGTGTACCTCAGACTGGGTGAAGCCGAAGGCTAGCGTTCTTAAGGGAATATACGGTCGGTGACCTGAAAGATGATTTATTACTTACCTATTTATCTGGCCCCAGATGCTTTTTCTGCTATTTTCACAGTCTGGACATGCACTTTAGGGCATGCCTCCCAGGGAAAGGAACCCTTAACGGAACTATTCTCCCTGGAAGATGTTTCTTACTAACCATGTAATATAACATAGCTAGTTGGGCACTTGTCTAATAAAGCAATTATGACCCGTACGCCTTGTCTCCATGCATGCCCCGGTTCTTTTATAACCGTAAGGGTATTCGGACACACTCCGGACTGTTGGGTCCCAAGGTTGAAGCGAAAAGGTCCGCAAAGACAAACGATATACAATCCGGCTAGAAGGCATTTTACATGTCATTTTAAAATTACATCATCAAACTGACTGATTGTACTCCTCTTTAATTCCATCTAATAGGCTGTCTAATTTACAGTCCTGTTGGGAATATTTCGCGGCCAACTCTACTTGGCCGTACATCAGGCTCACAGGGATCTCCTTCCCATCAGGCCCCATAGGTCCGACCTCGGCCATGTGGTTTGGGTCAGCCTTCGGGTACCGCGTCTTCACCATGGCCCAGGCCTCCCTAGCGCCTTGACGGCATGCCGATATCTTCCACAGACGGAGACGCCGCCGTACTCCCTGAAGCTTCTCAGCAAGCCCTCCAAGACCCTCGGGTAGGGAGACGGAAGGTCATAAGGCCTGAACGACGCCGCTCATTGCCTGCCGAACATGTTCGTGCAGTTGCAGCAGCTCAGGAAGAGGGTCTCCCGTGGAACCAGGCATCTCCTCCGCCGGACGACCCGTGAGCACACCTACAGACACATTTCTGTCAATCTACTTCCTCGCCGAACTCTTCTTTTCAAAAGAGTTTGCTCAAGCACTTACTATAAATGCCGCGACGAAGACGCCGATTCTCCTTTATGGAGTTAGACAGCTGGACCCGGACATCTTTTAGTTCTTCGCCCAGCTGGGTGTTGGCATCTTGGAGTTTGTTCCTCTCCTGCTGCACCCTCATAAGCACCTTCTCGCCGGCCTTCAACTGGCGCAACAGATGCTGCTTGTCCGGATCTAGTCCGGCACCCTCTGCAATATTATTGTCAGACTATACACACACGCCGCACTTCATAAACTACTTCTCTTTTCAAAATATGAATTACCAGAGGGGGTCTCCGCGGCTCCCCCGGCAGCGGCTAGTGTGGCCTCAAGTTGGGCCTTGCATTCTTGAAGCTCCTGGGACAGGTGGGTATTCTTCTCGGTAAGATCCTGCATAACAAATAATCCTTAAATTAGTTAGTTTAACTATTTTAAGTCTCAGGGGCTACTGGCATATATAACTATTAAAATTCCTCACCCGTATGTCTTTTACATACTGCTCCGTGGCTCTGGTTAAACCATCTTGAGCAGCACGGAGGTGCGCGTCTCCAGCATTAAAGGCATTCAACGCCTCTGGGGAGAAACACGCGTCACGAAGAACTGTCCGACGGCGCCTGTGATTCATGGCGCTCTCCACCTCAGACCTGGTGGCGGAGAACCTGTCGGCATCCTCCGTTGGAGGAGCATCCGGCTCGCGCCTTGCGCTCGCCTCCCCCTCCAGACCAGGCGTTGGAGCCTGGCTGGCGGAGGCTTGGTTGGCACCCTCTCCGGACTCAGTCCGGCGAGCGCTCTTTCTCCTAGAAGAATCATGAGCATTAATATACCTCCCAGGAGTCTTTCCCTTAAAAGACAATGGTGCACCGTACCTTTGCGGCGACGTTTCGATTCGCGCCGCACTCCTCTTCTGCCTTCTAGGCCGCACTGACCTCATTTGGTCAGTCGCCGCGGGCTCGGCTTCCCGCCGTAAAGGCACCTCCTGCGAAGCACCATTGGTACACGGTGGTCAGAAATAAGCATTAAAAAAGTAATGGTGTCAGGACTTCGGTCGTACTCACCTGGGAAGCCGGACATAAACTGGGGTAGTCAGCCGTAATGGCGACTAAAGCATTGTCTATGCTAAGCTGGTGGAACACCCCGTCAATCAATTCCACCTTTATGTCGGGACCCCCTTCGGAGGCCAGATCAAGGGATCTTCCCGGATCCTCGGGTTGTGAAGTTGGGCTTTCTATGCCCTCCACATCCCGGCGCAGTTCCTGCGTCGAAATCATAAAGTAAAACACTTATCTTTGAAAGCACAGATCAGATATATAAACGTCCGCTTACCCAGCTCCGAGGGTTATTCATGGAGAATCCATTCAATGGACTCGTGCGAAGGAAGTCCTCCTTCTCCCCCTTGTACAAGCCAGACAGGATCTTCACCAGATCGGCGGCTGATCCCGGACCCGTGCGGCTATGACGGGTGGCGTCATTCTCCCCGTTGAAATCCCACATGGGGTGGCCCCTATATTGGAGCGGCTGCACCCCTCGCATAATGCATGTGGCCATGTCTCCAATCATGGTTAATTCGGAATGGGCTAGTAACCGTATCCGGCCCATCAGATAGTGGACGCTCCTGTCATCTTCCCGTTGAGGGCTCCGTGGGCGCCAACTCAGGCGTTTCTTCAGAGGAGCGTTGCTAAACTCTGGGAGGCCGATCCGAACTGGATCCGGTAGCGGGGCGTCTTCCATATAGAACCACTCCGAAGGCTAGTCTTCGGACGCCTTCTTCGGGGTTACGGATAGATATCCGGTCCCGGCGATGCGCCATATTTCGGCTCCGCCCACACTATATATCGACCCCTCGTGAGAACGGGGTACGAGGCAAAACAGCCTCTTCCACAGCGCAAAATGGGGCTCGATGCCCAAGAACAGCTCGCAAAGAGCTACAAAGCCCGCTATGTGCAAAATGGAGGCAGGCGTGAGGTGGTGAAGTTGGAGTCCATAGAACTCCAGGAGCCCCCGGAGAAACGGATGTATGGGAAATCCGAGTCCCCTTATTAAGTAGGGGACTAAGCATACCCGCTCTCCTTTGGAGGGATTGGGGATGCTCTCCGCCTGCTTCCCACCCTTGTAGGTGGCCAGTCCGGCTCGAACCGGAACCATAAAGGCTGGGGGAAGGTATCCCTCTGCTTGGAGCGTCACTAACTCGCTATGTGGGACTCAGCATCTCCTCCAATCTCCTTGTGGAGGACTGGGAGCGCGAGAAGAGGAGCCGCGTCGACTATCCATGTTGGAATGGATTTTTTGTCAGATGCGCCTCAATGAGTACTTGCGGAAGGAGGATGGTGTGATTTGGATCTGGATCCTCGCCTCTCTTATAGGCAGCTTATTCGTACAGCTAGGGGGTAAAACGTAAGAATACCCTAGCTTTTCGCATTCGTATAACACGTGGAAGAAGGCCATTATTGGACGTGGAAGCCAAGGAGCGCAACATTTATGAAGCAACCGGACACTATCCGGCAAACACATGGAACATGAAGGAGAACCCGCCTTGCAAACACAGAAGACAATATATGCGCCGGACTCGTCGTCATTGAAGTCTGGTTCGGGCGCTACTGAGGGAGTCCTGGACTAGGGGGTGTCCGGATAGCCGAACTATCATCATTGGCCGGACTCCAAGACTATGAAGATACAAGATTGAAGACTTCGTCCCGTGTCCGGATGGGAGTTTCCTTGGCGTGGAAGGCAAGCTTGGCAATACGGATATGTAGATCTCCTACCATTGTAACCGACTCTGTGTAACCCTAGCCCTCTCCAGTGTCTATATAAACCAGATGGCTTTAGTCCGTAGGACGAACAACAATCATACCATAGGCTAGCTTCTAGGGTTCAGCCTCCTTGATCTCGTGGTAGATCTACTCTAGTAACACACATCATCAATATTAATCAAGCAGGACGTAGGGTTTTACCTCCATCAAGAGGGCCCGAACCTGGGTAAAACATCGTGTCCCTTGTCTCCTGTTACCATCCGCCTAGACGGACAGTTCGGGACCCCCTAACCGAGATCCGCCGGTTTTGACACTGACAACCTACGTCAAGATTCCTCACCAGAGCGACAAATGGGCTGAGGAGTAAATAGAATTCCTACTCTCCGATATAACTAGACTCCGAAAACAGTTTTCTTCTAGACTCAACAACGGCCAAACTACACGATCAATCAAGGGGCTCCTAAGGTCGGTCGAGGCTCTGATACCAACTTGTCACACCCAAGATGCGACCCTATCCTAAAGGAACTCGAAGGTCCTACCAAGGATAGAAGCGCATCTTGAAGACGCTTTTGCAAGGTGGATATCATTACATCAACATTACATAATAGACGGGGATACATGCAAGAGGCATACAATGCCACATGAATACAACATCACAATACATAAGAGCACCATCCGGCTATGGATGAAACACAAACAGAAACTCAAACGACATCCACCCTGCTAGCCCAGGCTGCCGACCTGGAACCTATCCCTGATCGAAGAAGAAGCAGAGGAAGAACTCCAAAACAAGTAAACATCGCTCTCGCGTCATGATCGTCGCATAACCTGTACCTGCAACTATTGTTGTAGTAATCTGTGAGCCACAAGGACTCTGCAATCCCATTACCATGGGTATCAAGACTAGCAAAGCTTAAAGGGAAAGGAAGGGGTAAAGTGGTGAGGTTGCAACAGTGACTAAGCATATATGGTGGCTAACATACGCAAATAAGAGCGAGAAGAGAGCAAAAGGAACGGTCGTGAAGCTAGCAATGATCAAGAAGTGATCCTGAACTCCTACTTACGTCAAACATAACCCAAAGACCATGTTCACTTCCCGGACTCCGCCGAAAAGAGACCATCACGGCTACACACGCGGTTGATGCGTTTCAATTCGGATCTGGTGTCAAGTTGTCTACAACCGGACATTAACAAATTCCCATCTACCTATAACCACAGGCACGGCTTTCGAAAGATTATACCCTGTAGGGAGACCCGATCAGACTCGGAATCCCAGTTTACAAGACTTTTCGACAATGGTAAAACAAGACTAGCAATGCCGCCCGATGCGCCGACAATCCCGATAGGAGCTACACATATCTCGTTCTCAGGGCAAGACCGGATGAGACATCCTACGAGTAAAACCAGACCTCGAGTTTCCTCGAGGGGGCCCCACAGTCTACTCGGTTCGGACCAACACTTAGACAAGCACTGGCCCGGGGGGGGGGGCTAAAATAAAGATGACCCTTGGGTTGGCCGACCCAAGGGAAAGGTATAGGTGGTGGTGAGGCAAATGGTAAAACCAAGGTTGGGCCTTGCTGGAGGAGTTTTATTCAAAGCGAACTGTCAAGGGGGTCCCATAAATCACCCAACTGCGTAAGGAACACAAAATCCGGGAACATAACACCGGTATGACGGAAACTAGGGCGGCAAGAGTGGAAAAAAACACCAGGCATAAGGCCGAGTCTTCTACCCTTTACCAAGTATATAGATGCATTAATTAAATAAGAGATATTGTGATATCCCAACATAAACCTGTCCATCGAGGAGCGATCTTCAACTTCACCTGCAACTAACAATGCTATAAGAGGGGCTGAGCAAAGCGGTAAAATAGCCAAGCAACGGTTTGCTAGGAAGGGTGTCAAAGGTTAGAGGTTCATGGCAATTTGGGATGGCTTGATAAACAGGTGATAGGAAGCGCAGCATAGCGATAGAACAAAGCAACTAGCATAGCAATTATAGAAGTAAGATCCAGGGTAGCGGTTATCTTGCCTGAAATCCTGCTAGGAAGAAGAATGAGTCCATGAAGAAGATGAAGCCACGAAGACGAACCAAGCGTAGACGAACGAATCCTCACGATCACAACGAAACGGGAACTATCGAGAAGAAGCACACAACATGGTAAACACACCAAACATGAACACGGCATGATTCACACACAATCATGATGCATGACAAAGCTACATGAAGCTACTCATGGCAAGAGATGATGCAACCAAGAGCAACACATCAATGCAAGTTTAAATGAGGCCGGGAACAACATATAACAATTCCGGTAAGTCCTCATAAGTAAATTTCGAAATTGGTCCAGATCTGAATAAACCTTATGTTCAAGTTGTTAAACAGCAAGTTAAGATGCACCAAGATGATCTACACGAGATTCTAGTCAAGTTACATATAAAGTTCATTTGATTTGGAGCTACGGCCTAGAAGATATGAGCAAAACAAGTTAAACATGGCATTGATGCAAAATGCACCCAAACATCAAGCAAACACCTCAAAACATGGATGCAACATGATAATATGAAACTACATGCAAAATCAAGCAAGTTTCATATAGAGCACACTCAAAACGGAGCAACGGTTCAACACGCACACATGAAACAAATTTAAAGGACAAGCTGTCCAAAACAGCAACTAGGCATATTGCAAGCATCAAAACAACATGCTACAGGACCTGAACAAGAAAACAAAAGACATGGACATGATGTACAGGTAAAGAATTACAAAACATGAACACTGAGCTATCTCCAGAAATCACTAGAACATGCTCAAACAGACATGGCAAGATTGCAAATAATACCAGTTCAGACTTTGCAGAAAATAACATCAGGTTGCAATGTTTAGAGCTGTCAAACAACACGTTACATGAACTTATGATGGAAAGAAAAGGCATGGAATAAACCTACTAATTGCATAGAACAAAAGTCCCTGACTGACCATGAGCAAAAAAGGATCAGAAGATATGATGGCACCCATGTAAACATAGCAAGTTATATTACAGATTCAAACATGGCAGAAACAATGATAAGTAGGCATGTTGATGAGCTTGTGCAACTCACTACAGAGTAAAACATGGCATGGCAAGGCAACCAACAGTAATAAGACATGTTTAGGAAGCTAAGCATGGCAAGAGCAAGTTCATAGGGTGCATGGATCACTAACAACAAGCATGGCAACAACTGAACTTAATGTTAACAGGCTGATAGCAACATTATTTAGCAACTTTGGAGCAAGATTACAACAACCTACAGCAGGCTATAATTGCAACCAGGGGCATGGATGGATATAGCATAACATGTAGAACAAAACACCCTTAGTGAACATCTCCAGATTATGCATAGAATGATTTGTAGCAGCAGGTTTACATAGCATCACGAAATAACAGATTCAGCCTAGCAAAACAGTAACAGCAAGTACCCTACTTAACAAGCTCGATTCACTCACCACAAGTCATTGCATGACAAGATAAGCATAGCATCAGAAAGAAGACATGTTTATGAAACAAACCAAGGCAAGAACAAGTTCATAGCATGCAAGGATCAACTACAACAACCTTTAAATAACATGTAAACAATCTGCCAGGAAACATTTTGGAGCAAACGTAGAGCACGAAAATGACACGCTATACTACTCCATAATTGCAAACAGGGGCATGAATGGATAGAGCATAACCATAGGTTCAAAACATCCTTACTGAAGTATCTCAAAATAAGCATGGATCTCTCTGTAGCATCACGTTTACATGGCATCAAATAACAGCAGAACAGGGACTAATAACAGCAACATTACGAAACCTAGTTTGCATGCTTGTGCTAGTCACCACATTGATCACAAAAATACATGGCATACACCACTGTAAAGATGGCATGGCATAGTTCAAAATACATGTAGACATCAACCTCATAGGATGCACACATCAAACATGGCAAAAAAGACAAATGACCATGTTCTGTTAACAGACAGCAGACAACATCATATAGCACTTGCAACGATGATCCAGGCACCAAGATGAGCTCAAATGAACATGACGCAATGGAATGAAACGAATTACTCATTGAGGCGAAAAATTTGACATATTACACGCACGAAACGGAGCAGTATGCATGGAGCTATGTTGCGATGAACAGGGCATGATAATGTAAATAATTTCGGGACTTAGGCGTTTTTCGGGGTCATGTATTCCAGATCTAGATCCGGGGCGCGGTGAACAAGGCTCGACGAAGTCGTGTCGGGGAAGAAGAAGAAGGAGGCGGCCGGAGGGAGCTGCGGCGGCCGACACGGGGCGGACCCGGCCGGGGCGGTGCCGGTCAGGGGCGGAGGCGAGCGCCGGAGCTCGGGGCGAGGCCGGGCTCCGGTCGGCGGCAGGGCGGCGCCGGCGACCTTCCAGGCGGCACGCGGGGCCGATGCGGGGCGGTGCGGCCCGTAGGAGCCGACGACGGGGCTGGCGAAGGGCAACGCAGGGCCGGCCGGGGACGGCGCGGCCGGACGGCGGGCGGCGCCGACGCCGAGGCGGCGGCGAGCGGCGGCTCAGGGCGGCGGGTCGCGCGGGCGTAGGCGGCAGGGACGGGACCCGGCGGCGG
>NC_041387.1:165958277-165968759 GCF_002162155.2 Triticum dicoccoides | reverse complement strand
GCGCGGGCCGCGGCGGGCCGCGAGGGCGGGGCGGACGAGCGGCGACGACGCGGGACATGTGGCGAGGAGCGTTTGGCTGCGGCGACAGAGGAGATGACGTGTCGGCGCACGATTCGCTGGGTTAGGTGGAGGCTGGACGTGTCCGGTGGCGCGGAGGGAGGTTTTTAGGGTTAAGGGTAATTTCATCCACGAATTTCGGGGGAGAGGGCATATTTATAGATAGAGGGAGCTAGGAGAGTCCAAATGAGGAGTGGTTTTCGGCCACGCGATCATGATCGAACGACCGAGAGCATGGAGGGGAGTTAGATGGGTTTTGGGCTAGTTTGGAGGGGTGCTGGGCTGCATGACGAAAGGGGCTTTCCCAGTTACCCCGTTAACCGTTGGAGTACCAGACGACCTCAAAATGGCACGAAACTTGATAGGCGGTCTACCGGTGCTATACCAAGGCCACTTGGCAAGACTCGGTCCATTCCGAGAATGTTTAACACCCGCTCACAAAAAGACACAAAAGGGGAACGCCGGAGGGCATAGGAATGCCGGATCGCAAAACGGACAACGGGGAAAAGGCTCAGATGCATGAGACGAACACGTATGCGATGCAATGCAATGCACATGATGACACAATACGAATGATGACATGGCAAAATACAACACGCAAGCAAATGACATGGCAACGATGGCGAATGACTGGCGGACACCTGGCGCATCGAATCCAGGGCGTTACAGTTTGAAACACTCTTGTTCGACGGGATCCTCAGGCACGACAAATTCGTCGTCGTCGAGGCTTGCCTCGTCTTCGGAGGGAGGCATGTAATTATCGTCCTCTACCTCTCTGCCTGCCGCTCTCTCATGAGGGCTGGCTTCTCCATCCTCCTGCACTGAATCCTACTAGAGGGGGTTGTCTTCGGCACTGTCCGGGGTGTTATTGTCTCCCGTGCCAGAATCACCATTTTTGTTGTGGCGGGATTTAGAGCGGCGCTGCTGACGCCGGTGCTTAGGCTGTTTCTTGGAGGGGTCATCCTCCGTTGTTCCATCGCCATTCCCATATTTTGGGATGTCCACCATGTAAATGTCGTATGACGAGGTGGCCTTCCAGTGCCCTGTAGGCGCTGGTTCTTGGTCGTCTCCTGCATCGTCGTCCATACCGTCGATGTCTTTGGAGTCGAAGTCGAGCATGTCGGTTAAATCATCGACAGTGGCTACAAAGTGGGTGGTGGGTGGGCTATGAATTTCTCCGTCGTCCCATCCCGACCTTCCTGACCATAGTCCGGCCAGGGCTCTCCTGATAAAGAGAGAGACTTTAGTGAATTCAGGATGTCGCCAAAGGGTGAGTGCCGAAAGATGTCCATCGCGGTGAACTCCATGACCGGCGCCCAATTGGATTCGATTGGCAGGGGCGCGGAAGGTTCGGACTCCGGAGAGGAGTCCGGCACCTTGGAGTTACGAGCCTTGCAAAGGACAGGGATGGTGTTTGGCTCAATCGCCGTAGAGATTGCAGCCCCCGAGGCAGTGTCCAGCCACCCATCCTCGATCGGCGCAGTCGACTCCGAGCTAAGGGTCGGAGCGGACACTGGTGCGGCCTCTAGGGCACTGTTCGGCGACAGAGCTAGATCATGCCCATCGTGACAGTGCGGCGCGCTTGGCTGTGGCTTGAACCCGTCGAAGATCAAGTCTCCGCGGACGTCAGCCGTGTAGTTCAAACTTCCAAATCTGACCTGATGGCTAGGGGCGTAGCTTTCAATCTGCTCTAGATGGCCAAGCGAATTGGCCCGCAGTGGAAAGCCGCCGAATACGAAGATCTGTCTGGGGAAGAAATGTCTCACCCTAGACCGCATCGTTGTTGATGATCGGAGGAGCCATCGGGCCTAAAGATGACGACACAGACGAACTCTCAATGAAAGCACCAATGTCGGTGTCATAACCGGCGGATCTCGGGTAGGGGGTCCCGAGCTGTGCGTCTAGGCGGATGGTAACTGCAGACAAGGGACACGATGTTTTTACCCAGGTTTGGGCCCTCTCGATGGAGGTAAAACCCTACTCCTGCTTGATTAATATTGATGATATGGGTAGTACAAGAGTAGATCTACCATGAGATGAGAGAGGCTAAACCCTAGAAGCTAGCCTATGGTATGATTGTTGTTCGTCCTACAGACTAAAACCCTCCGGTTTATATAGGCACTGAAGAGGGTTAGGGTTACACAGAGTCGGTTACAATGGTAGGAGATCCACATATCCGTATCGCCAAGCTTGCCTTCCATGCCAAGGAAAGTCCCATCTGGACACGGGACGAAGTCCTCAATCTTGTATCTTCATAGTCCAGGAGTCTGGCCAATGGTCATAGTCTGGCTATCCGGACACCCCCTAATCCGGGACTCCCTCACCCCCTTTAAATACGGCGCCCCATCCCCTCTCCACCCCAAGCCCCCCATTGTAGCCGCCCGCGCCACCAGCCCGTGCCGCCGCCACCTGCTCCCGCCGCTGCTCCGCCGCCGACGCCGCTCCGCCGCCGATGCCGCTTGCTGCCCGCGCTGCCGCTCGCCGCCGCCGCACGCTGCCGCATGCCGCGGCGCCACGCCGGAGTCTCGCCTCCGCTGTCGTGGTTCTAAGTCTGATAGTAGTGTAGGGGGGTACTAAGGAGAGGCAAGATCCTAGCTATGGAGTAGTTGAGCACACAAGTGTTATACGAGTTCACGCCCTTCTCGGAAGAAGTAACAGCCCTACGTCTCAGAGCCCGGAGGCGGTCGACTGGATTATATGTGTGAGAGTTACATGGCTGCGAACCCTTCGGCTAGTGCAGGGGGTGGCTTATATAGAGGATGCCAAGACCCCAGCGAGCCCACGTAGCGGAGGGTTAAAGTACATTAAGGTAAGGCGTTACTGGTAACGCCTTACATAAAGTGTCATCATGACCATAAAGACTACTTAATTACAGACCGTTTGGATACAGAGTAGATCTTGAACTCCTGGTGGTCGAGTGAGTCTTCATGGTCGAGTGTCTTTAGGTTCGTCTTGGTCGGCTGGAAGACGGCTTCTTCTAAAGATGTCCTCGGGGAGGGTACCTTGGATAGGTCTATGACCCTACCCCAGGTACATGACTTCATCATTAGCCCCCGAATGGATCGAGGTTTGAGTGAGGAAGGAGTTGATAATCTTTTCGACCTGCTTTCTGGTGCTGTAAATGTGTCTTACCCTGGATCAGTGACTTTTCAAGTGAGGGTGTCAACTTTCTTTCAGTCGCCTTGATCCATTCTTATATCTGTCGAGTGAACTTTATGGACTTGGAGATTTCCGAGCGACGGATCGCAGGAGATCTTCCGTCTGACAAGTTGTCCTGCGGTTAGCGGATTTAGTGGGATCTCAATTTTGGGAAGCGCGCGAAGCGGAGAAGACCGCGGTACTCGGATGGGATAAGGCAGAGACGCCTCGATTCCTGCGCCGCCTTTTTTGCCACGTATCGCCTGCGCGACTGTTTCGGGATTTGACAGGATTGCCCGGGCCTATCAGTCAGCCACTCGGAAGCGACTCTATATAAGGGACCGGGCGGAGGTTTTTGAACAGTGCTCCCTCATTTTCCTCTCCCTCGTCTCCAGATTCATCCGCTGTGCTCGCCAATTGCTCAGCGCCGCTGCTCCGTTCCAGCCTTGTCGGCGACAATGGTGAAGGAGAGGACGGCAGCTTTGGAGCGGGCGAAGAAGGCGACTGCGCAGGCGAAGGGGAGAGCGACCAGTCGGGGTGGATCCTCGTCGCGGTCCCGCCTGCCACAAGGTTGGATCCAAGGGGATTGGATCCGCTCGACCATCACCCAGAAGGATCTCGATGACCTGGCCAACGAGGGGCTGATCGAGCACGGAGCAGCAAGGCTTCCGGGGATGGAGTGGCAGCCGCAGCCTCAGGAGGGTGAGTGCGTCCTCCTAGCGACTCATGTCGATCGTGGGTTTTCTTTGCTGCTGCATCTCTTCTTTCGGGGGTTTCTGAACTTCTTCGGGGCTCAGCTCCATCACTTCACACCCAATTCCATTGCCTATCTCGCCGCTTTCGTGTCTCTGTGCGAAAACTTCTTGGGTTGTCGGCCGCATTGGGGCTTTTCAAACACATATTCACTTGCCGCTCTCAGACAGTCAAAAAGGCCAATCCGAATGACGAGAGAACCCAAGTAATCCAGATGTGTGGGGGTCTTGGGGTTCATATGAGGAGTAAGAGTGCCTTTCCAGCTATGACCCTTCCCGAGTCAGTTAGAGGGTGGCAGTCGACCTGGTTCTACTGCCAAGACCAGTCGACTGGGCTCCCTCCCTTCACCATGAGTCGAGTGAACAAGCCATCTTCTCTAAAAGTAATTCCGGAGGAGAAGGCTCAGGTTAAAATGCTGACGGAGCGGGTAGTCCAACTCATTCACGATGGTGTGACTGGCATGGATCTTCTAGAGGTTTTCTTTCGACAGTGTATCCAGCCACTCCAGTACCGGGGTCACCCGATGTGGTTGTACTCTGGTACTGAAGACACCACTCGGGTCCACCCAGAAGAAGTCGATGGTGTCACACTAGAGAGGTGGATGACTGCCATCACTGGGAACAAGGACAACCCTCGTGGAGCTAGGAGGATCCCGCCACTCGACCAATCTTATGAGGCAGACAAGGTACGACCACTTATCTCCGATTGTAATCACGTTCCGTTCGTTCTGTTTCGTTGCAGATCAGTCGATCGACCTTTGCCTTGTTTGTTGTCTTTCAGGATACCACTGAGTTGTATTCGATGCCCAACGGGGCGCAAGCACAGACCGAGGAGGAGGAAGGAAGTGGAGGTGAAAGTCAGGAGGATTGGGAATTGGATGGTGATGAGGGTGAGGAAGATGCAGGCTCCGATGAGGAGGAAGAGGAGGAGGAAGTTGTGCCTCCCTGTTCTCAAAGAAGGTCCAAGCTCGCCCACGACCCTGCGGTCGAACGCGGCAAGGGAGTCTTGCCTGCTGGGCAATCGACGAAACGCCCTCGGACGACTTCACGGGCGCTGACTGAGCAAGCGTCGAAGCAACCCTGAGCGGCCCCAACAAAACCGGTGAAGGCCCTATCGAAGATGAGGATGGAGATTCCGACTGTTTCTGGGTAACAACATAACTCATGTTTTTCCTTTTAACATGGATATATTCTTGGTTGACTCGATCGCTGACCGACTGATTCCTGAAATCGCAATGCTGCTACTTCTGAAACTTCAGCCAGCCATGAGGATCAAGAAATGGAAGATGCTGCTACTTCTCATCCTGGTATGATCTGCACAGTTTCGCTTTCGGTCGATTGGATCTTTATTTCTGACTTTGAACTTCTTCTGCAGCTCCACCTAGTGTTATCATCGATCTCCCTGACGATGACGATGAAGCGCCACTGAGGCCGAGGAGGAGCAGGAAGGCGACTGTTGGCAAGGCTGCTCAGGTTGTGTTAGCACCTGAACCACTGATTCCGGAGGGGAGCAATGTTGCTCGGGCTACCATGTCCTTTGTGGAGCCGTTGACGGTTGCCCGCCCTTCGTCGTTGAGTGCTGATCCACCTTCTCTCTTCTCCACGTACCATGTCCCGGAGGACCAAGCGAGCGCTGCCAAAGAAGCCATTCGTCAAGCAGGGATCATGATGGAGCAGGTGAAGGCGATCCGAACCGCCAGCCAAGCAGCTTATGACGCGAGTTCAGCTCTTCAGAGCAATGTCCAGGTTAGTTGAACACCGACTGAAAATCTTAATGTTTGTCATGCACCCACTGGGTGTGTCAATTGGAATGTCAGGATTAGTGGGGGCACGCTGAGTGCACCCACTGGGTGTAGTCCCCGAGACTATGGTGGACTGCTGGCAGTCGACTGTAGTCTTTGTGTCTTGAAATTTCTCACTTTTACTTGTTTCACTCGAACTGGTCGAGTGGAATTATGGAACCGGTGGGGGCACGCTGAGTGCACCCACTGGGTGTAGTCTTTGAGACTATGGTCGACTGCTGGCAGTCGGCTATGGTCTGAATAGTTCTTTGTTTTTTTGTCTAACTGCTGACAGTTAGCTGCTTTCGGTCGACTGATAGACTCTGAGTCTAGCTGATAGAACTAATGGGAGCACGCTGAGTGCACCCACTGGGTGTAGTCCCCGAGACTACAGTTGAATGTTTAGATTCAGATGTAGTCTTAGAAATACTACAATTTTTCTCTTAGTCACTCGGAAGTGATCTGTCTTTGATGTCTGTCGACTGATCTTTCACAGAAATCTTGTGACCTTGTTTCTCGTTATACCGAGTTGGAGAACAAGCATATCCAGCTTGAACTTGACCTGAAGCTTGTCCAAGAGAACTTCACGAAGTCGAAGGAGGAGGCAAAAGGTATGTTTGGTGAGAATCTTGACGACTGTCTTTGCTTCTTGCCTGTCCCCGAGTCTGATCTTATTGTGATTTTGCAGATAAACTGAAGGATTCTCTGAAGAAGAAGGACCTTGACCTCGCTGAGGCGCAGAAAGCGGCTTTGGACAAGACAAAACTTGCAGAAGAGAAGTTGGCTTCCGTCAGCAAATTTGAAGAGGAGAATGCCACTCTAAAAGCTGCTCTCGACACGGCCAACAAGGAGGTCACCCAACAGAATCATGAGAAGATAGCCCTGAGTGACAAGGTTGGCGAACTGGCGGGAAAGAAGAATGACTTGGAGGTTTATCTGGGAGGACTCGCCAAGAAGTTGTTCCTCATGCTCGAAGGTAACCCCTTATATCCGACTGATAATTACTGACTTGCTGTAGGAACATTAGCTTATCCTTGAATCGTGTCCATAGAATTCTGCCAAAACTTTGAAGAGGAGACTAGTCGAGTGGAAACTGGCTTGGATCCTATCAACTCTCCAGTGAAAGATGAAGCCGCTATGAACGTGCTCCTCCTCGAGTCTCGCGTTGCTGCAGTGGTTGACTACCTTGCAAGACTGAATACTGCAATGTCGCGCATCGACACATCACTCTGGCCAGAAGAAACACTTCAGAACGACCTCGAGTCTCTGATGACTCGACTGAACGAAGTTCCAAGTCGATTGCAAGAATGGAAGAAGTCTTCGGCAAGGTGTGGTGCTGACATTGCTTTGTCCTTAGTCCGCGTCCACTGCAAGGAAGCGAGAGAAGATAAGCTGGTGTCTCTCAAGGTGGCCAATACCAGGAAGTAGGACTTCCGTTCTTTCATGGAGACCTTCATCGCTACTGCCACTCGGATCGCAGACGGGATCGACCTGGACGAGTTTGTTGCACCTTCCAGCCCTTCGCAGGAGGGGTAAAAAACTTTTACGCTTGTTGTCTTAAATTTGCCTCAGAATGCCGAGTGGTCTTGTAACCGATAAACTTTCACAGGCTTGGTGCCTGAGTACTTTTGGATCCGCAGGACGTTATCCGAACTTGGTTTGTCGTTGAAATATGTTTGCTTCTTCTTTCAAACAACCATCCTCCTTGGGTTGGAATATATACTAGTGTCTGTGATGCTCTTTTGCAGGTAGGAACGAAGCACAAATTGCAATCGACTTGTATTCGTCATGTTTAGGCGAGTGCCAGGCTGCAGCCAAGCCTCCGAGTGGGAGATTTCTTCTCCACTCGACAGGATTTTCGAAACTTAGGCGAGCACTGGGTTGCAACTAAGCCCCCGAGTGAGAGGTTCGCTCTCCACTCGGTAGGATTTAGGAACTTAGGCGAGCACTGGGCTGCAGCTAAGCCCTCGAGTGGGAGGTTTGCTCTCCACTCGGTAGGATTTTAGAAACTTAGGCGAGCACTGGACTGCAGCTAAGCCCCTGAGTGGGAGGTTTGCTCTCCACTCGGTAGGATTTTAGAAACTTAGGCGAGCACCGGGCTGCAGCTAAGTCCCCGAGTGGGAGGTTTGCTCTCCACTCGGTAGGATTTTAGAAACTTAGGCGAGCACTGGGCTACAGCTAAGCCCCCGAGTGGGAGGTCTGCTCTCCACTCGGTAGGATTTTAGAAACTTAGGCGAGCACTGGGCTGCAGCTAAGCCCCCGAGTGGGAGGTTTGCTCTCCACCCGGTAGAATTTTCGTGGTGCGGCTTTGGAGGAGAAGGTAGCTGTCGACCTGCGCTTCGTCCTCCATGCGGAACGCACGTTGTATTTGTGGCGTAGCTCGGAAGGAGGAGGCAGGGGTCGACCTGCGCCTCATCCTCCTTGCGGAGTGCACGTTGTCTTTTATACTTAGGAGAACACTATTTTGCAGCTAAGCCTCCAAGTGGAAGGCTAGCTTACCACTCGGTAGGGTTTTGTTTAACTTAGGCGAGTACTTGGACTGCAGCTAAGCCTCCGAGTGGAAGGCTGGCTTACCACTCGGTAGGATTTTATTTAACTTAGGCGAGTACTTGGACTGCAGCTAAGCCTCCGAGTGGAAGGCTGGCTTACCACTCGGTAGGATTTTGTTTAAACTTAGGCAAAACGGATTCGCAGCTAAGCCTCTGAGTGGAAGGCTGGCTTACCACTCGGTAGGTTTTTGTTTAACTTAGGCGAGTACTTATACTGCAGGTAAGCCTCCAAGTGGAAGGCTGGCTTACCACTCGGTAGGATTTTGTTTAAACTTAGGCGAAACGGATTCGCAGCTAAGCCTCCGAGTGGAAGGCTGGCTTACCACTCGGTAGGATTTTTTTTTACAAACTTAGGCGAAACGGGATCGCAGCTAAGCCACCCACTGGGGGACTGATTTATGAGAACAAAAGCAATAACAATCACTGAGAAAATTATGAAACTCTTGTCTTTGATGAATACACTACATAAGTACTTTTATTACAACTCATCCGAGTGAAAACTTAAGTATAAAATGGGTGGAGCAGATCCGCATTCCAGGCTCTGGCTCATCAATCTGGCGATCGACGTTGTAAAGGTGGTATGCTCCGTTGTGGAGAACTTTGGTAAGAATGAAGGGGCCTTCCCAAGTAGGGGCAAGTTTGTGCGGCTTCTGTTGGTTGACTCGGAGGACCAAGTCTCCTTCTTGGAAGGCTCGACTCTTCACGTTTCTGGCGTAGAATCGACGCAAGTCTTGCTGATAGATGGTCGATCGGATCACGGCCATCTCTCTTTCCTCTTCTAGGAGGTCGACTGCATCCTGCCGGGCTAGTTCTGCTTCGTCTTTAGAGTAGAGCTCGACTCGCGGCGCATTGTGAAGCAGGTCGCTCGGCAGAACTGCTTCAGCTCCGTAGACCAGAAAGAATGGAGTCCTCCCGATCGACCGATTTGGAGTAGTCCTCAATCCCCAAAGAACTGATGGAAGTTCGTCGACCCACGCGCCTGTTGCGTGCTTAAGGTCGCGCATCAACCGAGGTTTCAGTCCTTTGAGAATTAGGCCATTTGCTCTTTCTGCTTGTCCATTCGACTAAGGGTGGGTGACTGAAGCGTAGTCGACTCGTGTGCCTTGGGAAGCGCAAAAAGCTTTGAATTGATCGGAGTCGAAGTTTGACCCATTATCAGTGATGATACTATGCGAAACTCCAGATCTGAATATTAATTCTCAGATGAAGCTAATGGCAGTGCCTGCATCAAGAATTTAATGGGCTTGGCCTCGATCCACTTGGTGAACTTGTCGACTGCCACCAGTACATGGGTGAAGCCGCTCCTGCTAGTTCTCAGTGGTCCAACCATATTTAAACCCCAAACAGCGAAAGGCCAGATGACCGGGATGGTCTTCAAGGCTGAGGAGGGTTTGTGTGACATGTTGGAGTAGAACTGACATCCTTCACACTTGTCGACTATCTCTTTTGCCGTTTCATTTGCTCTGGGCCAATAAAAACCCGCTCGGTATGCTTTAGCCACGATGGTCCGAGAGGACGCATGATGGCCACAGGTCCCCAAGTGGATGTCGTTGAGAATCATTCGACCTTCTTCCGGTGTTATGCATTTCTGGCTGACTCCAGTCGTAGTTTCTCTGTACAACTGTCCCCTCATGACAGTAAAGGCTTTCGATCGGCGGACGATCTCCCGAGCCTCTTCTTCATTCTCTGGGAGCTCTTTCCTCAGAATATAGGAGATATAGGGCACTGTCTAGTCGGGAGTGATGACCAGAACTTCCATGATTAAGTCGACCACAGCTGGGACCTCGACTTTAGTCGGATCTGTGGCGCTTTTTGGCTGCGGGGCTTCCTTAGTGAAAGGATCTTCTTGAACCGACGGCGTGTGAACATGCTCCAAAAACACGCCACTCAGAATGGCTTCTCTTTTTGAACCTATCTTCGCCAAGTCATTGGCTGCTTGATTTTTTAGTCGGGGGACGTGATGGAGCTCTAATCCCTCAAATTTCTTCTACAGCTTTCTGACTGCATTGCAGTAACCATTCATGGCTGGGCTTCTAACATCCCACTCCTTCATCACTTGGTTGACCACCAAATCCGAGTCACCGTAGACCATGAGGCGACGGACGCCGAGTGAAATGGCCATACGCAACCCGTACAAGAGTGCTTCGTATTCTGCTTCATTGTTGGAGGAATCAAAGTGAATCTGGAGTACATATCTGAGCTTAT
>NC_041387.1:165875007-165958009 GCF_002162155.2 Triticum dicoccoides | reverse complement strand
GGAACCATTCAGCATTTTGGATCCATCGAAGAACATAGTCCAGTACTCCGAGTGAACTTGAGTCGGTAACTGCTGTTCAGTCCACTCGGCGAGGAAATCTGCTATTGCTTGGGACTTGATAGCTTTCTTTGCCTCAAATCTGATATCCAGGGGAAGGAGTTCAATCGCCCATTTTGCCAGTCGACCAGTTGCGTCTCTATTGTGCAGAATCTCTGATAAGGGGGTGTCGCTGACGACTGTGATGATATGGTCAGAGAAGTAGTGAGCAACTTTCTTTGTGGTCATATAAATCCCATATACAAGCTTCTGATAATGAGGGTATCGTTGCTTGGATGGGGTCAGGACTTCGGAAATGTAATATACTGGGCACTGAACTTTGAAGGCTTTCCCTTCTTGTTCCCGCTAGACCGTAAGTACAGTACTGACGACTTGTCTTGTGGCTGCAATATAAAGCAGCAAAGGCTCTTTGCTGATCAGGGCAGCAAGCACCGGCTGGGTGGAAAGCGGGGTTTTTAGCTCTGCAAACGCTGCGTCAGCTTCAGGAGCCTACTCGAACTTGTCTGACTTCTTCATCTGTCGGTAAAGAGGCAATGCCTTCTCACCGAGATGAGATATGAATCGACTTAAAGCGGCCAAGCAACCAATAAGCTTCTGAACATTGTGCACACGCACAGGATGTTTCATTCGGAGTATAGTGCCTACTTTCTTTGGGTTTGCATCGATTCCTCGTTCGGAAACGAGAAAACCGAGTAACTTTCCACCAGGAACTCCGAATGTGCACTTGGATGGGTTAAGCTTGATATCGTACCTCCTGAGGTTGGCAAATGTTTCAGCGAGGTCAGTCAGCAGGTCGGAACCTTTCCGTGACTTGACCACAATGTCATCCATGTATGCTTCCACATTCCGACTAATTTGAGTGAGCAAACACTTCTGAATCATCCTCATGAACGTGGCTCCGGCATTCTTGAGGTTGAATGGCATGGTGACATAACAGAAGCACCCGAATGGGGTGATGAAAGCTGTTTTGATCTCATCGGGTCCAAACAGACGGATCTGATGGTACCCGGAATAAGCGTCCAAGAAAGACAGTCGCTCACATCCCGCAGTCGAGTCGACTATTTGGTCGATGCGAGGAAGAGGAAAATGGTCTCTCGGGTAGGCCCGATTGATATGCTTAAAATCGATGCACATGCGAAGCGAATTGTCCTTTTTGGGGACCATGATGACATTGGCGAGCCACTCGGAGTGGTAAATCTCTCGGATAAACTCCGCTGCTAGGAGCCGAGCCACTTCTTCGCCAATAGCCTTCCTTTCCTGGACGGCGGACCGTCGCAGATGTTCCTTCACAAGTTTTGCCTTCGAATCGACTCATAGACGATGCTCAGCCAGTCCCCTGGGTACACCCGGCATGTCAGAAGGTTTCCATGCAAAGATGTCCCAGTTCTCACGGAGGAACTAGATGAGCGCTTCTTCCTATTTGGGGTCGAGTGTTCTGGAGATATGAGTCGAAGCAGCGTTGGCGTCGGTCGGGTGGATGTGAACTGGTTTTGTCTCACCGGACGACTGGAATGCTGATTCCGTAGCAGGCTTTTTGGCTCGCAACAAATCACTCAGGTCCGCATTCCTCTGCTGTTCCTGCCACTCTTCTGCCACCATCTAAGCATCGGCGATCTTTGAGCCTTTCTGGAAGCACTCTTCCGCCTTCTTGCGGTTACTAGTGACAGTGATCACGCCTTTAGGGCCATGCATCTTTAGTTTGAGGTACACGTAACATGGTCGGGCCATAAAACGTGCATAAGTTGGCCTGCCCAAAATAGCATGGTAGGCACTCTGGAAATCCACAACCTCAAATGTCAGCTTCTCTTTGTGGAAATTCTTTGAATCACCAAAAACCACATCAAGAGCAATCTGGCTGAGTGATGCGGCCTTCTTGCCAGGGATGACTCCATAGAAACTCATGTTGCTTGTGCTCAGTCTGGACATCGGAATGCCCATCCCTTTCAGTGTCTCAGCGTACAGTATATTCAAACTGCTGCCGCCATCCATTAACACTTTGGTCAGTCGAGTGCCCTCAACGACTAGGTCGACCACCAATGCTTGCCTCCCAGGGGTGGCAATGTGCGTCGGGTGATCAGATTGGTCAAATGTAATGGCAGTCTGAGACCACTTCAGATAATTGGGTGTTGACGGAGCAGCCATATTCACTTATCGGTTTATAACTTTCAGTTGGTTTTTGCTCTCAACGTCAGCAAAAATCATCAGGGTGGAATTGACCTACGGATATTCCTCGTCACTGTCCTCCTTGTCCTCAACCTTGTCCGACTCTTTTTCTTTGTCCTTGGACTGCTTCCCTTGGAACTACTGTATCAGGAGTCGACATTGTCGAGTGGTATGCTTCGGGTAAATGAAATTACCCTCTTTGTCTTTCTTAGTGTGGATGTGACATGGCAAATCCATCACGTCATTTCCTTCTTTATCTTTTACTTTCTTGGGGTTCCAAGGCCCCTTGGGCTTCCCTTTGAACTTTCCATGATTCGGGGCCAAGGCTTCTCCAGGAGTGGCTGGCTCGGCTTTACGCTTTTGCTTCCGACTGGAATTTCCGCATCCGTTGTCCTGGGCGACTGACTTGTGCTTGACGCTCCGGAGCCGATCCTCTTCCTCACCATTGGCATATTTGGTGGCTATTTCCATCATTCGACTCAGAGACATGTCTCCGGTTCGACCGAATTTCAGGCTTAGCTCTCTGTATTTTACGCCCTCCTTGGAGGCGCAAACTACCTGGTGATCAGATACATTCTCTACCGTGTGATGCAGTGTGATCCATCTCTGGATGTAATCCCTCAGAGTGTCATTCGACTTCTGCACACAAGATTGCAGCTCTGTCAGTCCTGCTGGTCGCTTGCACGTTCCTTCGAACGTCCTGACAAACACTCAGGAGAGGTCTTCCCACGTGTAAATGCTGCTGGGTGTCAACTGATTCAGCCATGCTCTGGCTGACCCTTCCAACATAAGAGGCAGATGCTTCATGGCCACCTCGTCATTCCCGCCGCCGATCTGAATAGCCACTCGGTAGTCCTCAAGCCAAGTATCAGGCTTGGACTCACCGTTGAACTTGCTGACTCCGGTCGCCAACCTGAAGTTGGGAGGAATCACAGCGGCTCTAATGGCTCTCCTGAAACACTCTAGTCCGGAGACATGCACTCGGCTGCTGGTGAGTACATCTCTGCCATTACCCTCTCTGTGGGCTCTGTTCCGGTCGACCAAACCTTGAACGATGATGGATCTCGCATCAAAGCCTGGTTCCCTGGGTCGACTGGAATCCTTCGCCCGCCATTGTGCTGGCGTCTATCATCCTGCTGTCGAGGCACATATGATCCACCCCTTGGGGTAGGAGTAGGCACTCGACATCGATCGTTGCGATCGAATCGGTTATCATACTGCTCATAGTTCCTATACTGATCGTGCCGGTCGCCACGCCCTTCACGCCGCGGGGGCGATCTGGGGCTATGAGCTAACTGGACCGTATTCGCCGCCACGGATCTGTTGTGAATCCTGCTCCGCGATTGCGATACAACTGAATTCTGATCTCCTGCTGCCCGGAGCAAATCCCTGATCTGCATCAAGCCTCTGCCAGCCTCTGACTGGGAAGGCTGAATCGACTTTGCTATATGGGCCGCAACTGCTACATACTGAATCGGAGTTCGATATACCTGAGTCGGAGGTTAAAAGAGTTGGCGTCGACTGGAGTCTGGAATCCGTTGCCGCGCGCGCTCGTCGAGTGCCCGTTGAAGGTTCTCCAGTCGAGTGCGCTCAGCCAGGTTGGCCAAGCGCGCGTCCTCTAAGGCGCGAGCCTCAGGGGTTTCTCCAACGATCGGAGTGTGAAGCGCATCCATGTTCCGGCGGCGAAGCTCTTCCCTCAGTTGCGAATTGAGGGGCTCGGGGAGGTATTCCTCATGGTCGTGCGACGGATCGCCTCCGCCGTTGCCTCCCTCGGCACAAGTAAAGCCGGGGGGAACATGCGGTCCGTTGACCATCAGGACCTCCGCCGCTGGATCACTGCTGTCGCACTCGGATGCAGTATCTGCGGAGCCAGTCGACATGTCGAACAGGCCGTAGAGAGATTCGTCGGGCTCGATTGCCGCGACTTGGGCGGTGGTCGACTGGCGAGCCACTGCGTGCCTCACCCACCGCTGAAGCCTCGACCGACCAGAGCGCTTACGCCGGCGGGAAGCTGGGAGGGAGGATGACACAAAAACCGGCCGATACTGAGTCGACGGTTGCCGCAGAAGGACGCCGCAGACGCATGCTCGAAAGTGTGTAGCTCCGCGGACCGGGAGCGCATCCACGTCGATTGGAGCCTCCTGCATCCTGGCAGAGTCGTCGGCGATGAATGTGAGCGCGCCGAGACGGATCTCGCGGCCCTCAACCAAAACTCCACCTGAAACCATGATGATGGGAATCGGAAAAATTGCAACTTCTCCAATAAGTCTCTAAGACACCTGCCCCAAGGTGGGCGCCAACTGTCGTGGTTCTAAGTCTAATAGTAGTGTAAGGGGTACTAAGGAGAGGCAAGATCCTAGCTATGGAGTAGTTGAGCACACAAGTGTTATACGAGTTCAGGCCCTTCTCGGAAGAAGTAACAGCCCTACGTCTCGGAGCCCGGAGGCGGTCGACTGGATTATATGTGTGAGAGTTACAGGGGTGCGAACCCTTCGGCTAGTGGAGGAGGTGGCTTATATAGAGGATGCCAAGACCCCAGCCAGCCCACATAGCGGAGGGTTAAAGTACATTAAGGTAAGGCGTTACTGGTAACGCCTTACATAAAGTGTCATCATGACCATAAAGACTACTTAATTACAGACCGTTTGGATACAGAGTAGATCTTGAACTCCTGGTGGTCGAGTGTCTTCAGGTTCGTCGAGTGTCTTCCAGTCCGTCGAGTGGAGTCCCTCTTGGTCGGCTGGAAGACGGCTTCTTCTAAAGATGTCCTCGGGGAGGGTACCTTGGATAGGTCTATGACCCTACCCCAGGTACATGACTTCATCATCCGCCGCCGGATCTCGCCGTCGGTCAACCCCGGTTAAACGGTATAAAACCGTTCAGTTTTTTTTGGGGTTTACATTTTTTTCGGTTAGATCGGTTTAGATTTTTTTTTAGGTTTGTTATTATGCGATCGCTCGCCAGTTAGATCATTTCGACGAATGTTTTCGTTTGTTAGCCTCTGGTAACGAACGTTCGTTCGTTAGTGTTTTTGTTTTTATTTTATTTTCGGCCCGGGACCTATCCGTGATTATTTTTATCACAGATTACCCCTGATCTTCAAACCCTCGCAACTTTTGCTCGCTTATCCAAATCCAGTGAAACCAATGCCAAAATATTCGTCTCGAACCCCTCTTTTTAGTTAATCAACTTGAACATGGTTTTGACAAATTAAAATTTGGTTTCAAGCAGATTTGAATTCGAATTTGTTTTGATCGTTGTTTGAGTTTCGTAGCTCCGATTCGATTGATTATTTTTGCAAATCGAAGCTCTTCTCTTGTACTTTTAGTTGGACTTTCTCATCTGAGTTTTACCCTTGCATCTTATGCTTGAGTGCTTATGTATGCTATTGTTTGTTTGAGATAGAGTTTCCGAAGTGCGAAGCGTGCTACTACGAGTCACTAGGGTTTTCAGATCATAAGCAAGATAAATAACACTTTGATCATACCCCTTTATTACCCAGTTTTTATGCATTAGTTATAACCTGAAACATTGCATGGTTAGGGTTTGTTAACATGTGGGTATTAGGAAGTAGTTGATGAGGTAGAACCTATATTCCTTTATTCAAACCTTGGGAGTTACTACGTTATGCTTACTTTGCTATGCTATGCTCGTAGATGTGGATTGGTTGAGTGTATCCATGACAGATGTGAGAGTTGTTAATTAATGGTTAACTTAAGGTGGATACTTTAATACACATCTGGGTGGATTGGTTGTGGGCACCTTGGGAATCCAGTGTTGTCCAAGGATATCCCGAGGAATCCGTGTGATCATCCTATGGTTCGCCACCTAGGCTCAAAGGGATCATAAGATTATTCATGCTAGAAACTTATGTGTGCAGCCACAACTCATTATGGGCTCTGGCATAGTTGAGTAAGTTGTGGGAATCCTTTCCATGATGGGCTAGCAGATGTAGGGGATTGTAGGTGTACCGGCCTATCTATCGGTTAAGGGGACCTCTTCGGAAAGACTATGTCTTGGTCATCCATTTCTCAAACACCATGCAGTATGAGAAATACAACGGAGGAGATCGAGTCTTGTGGGAAAAAGTGTGCAAACCTCTGCAGAGTGTACAAACTAATCATGGTTAGACGTGTCTCCACTGTAAGAGCATCGTCTGCCTTAGGGTTTTGGTGATGATGACAACACATGTGTGGACTAATTGTGCACCATAGTTGTCTCAGGTACACATTGTGTGGCGCAAGACAGTTAGGATTTCCCTCTATGCCAAAAAGATTGAAGACGGAGTTTCTGACGTTTTTATTCTTTTTGGTCGTAGGATATCCGTACAATTAAGAGGGAATCCACATCGGAAGGTATTGGGTGAATCACTTCATGTACACATTCTACACACCCACCATATACCCTCAATTCGAGAAGAGAGAGGGTCCTGTGCAGTTCTCCCATGGCGGTAGTACCGCTCCCTTGAGCGGTTGTACCGCTGGCCGGTAGTTCCGGTCTCACCACTGCTCCTAGTACCGCTCAAGGGTGACTCCCTTCTGTACCGGGTATGGTGGTAGACCGGTGGTGGAACGGTAGTTCCGGTTTGACTTGACAAACCGGTACTACCGGTGTTCAGGGCGGTAGTATCGCCTCGGACCCCACCACCCAGGGACTGCTAGCCCAGCGGTAGTTCTGGCCCAACTTCCGCTCCAACTACCGGCGTGCGGGGTTTACTTTCTGTATGTGGCCCGGTAGTTGAGCGGTGGTTGTGCGGTAGTTCTGATTTATTCCAATAAACCTGTACTACCGGGTGCGCCACCGGAAGTACCACCCTAGTGCCCTAGCAGGGGTTTCCTGCATTCACCGGTTGTACCGGTGTCTATTACGGAAGTATCGCTCCTATGCGTTTCTGCACATAATGGTCTGCGGGGGGGCCTATTTAAGGAGGTGCTTCTCCTATATTCCACCTACCTCTTTCCTCTCTCTCTCTCTCTCTCTCTCTCTCCTCCATTACTGCCATTAAAGCTGGCTTGCCCGATATTTCTCTCTAGCCACTCAAACTCATTGATTTGCCAGGGATTGAAGGAGGAGACCTAGATCTACACTTCCACCAAAGGATATTGATTCCCCCATACTTTGTTGTCTGGATTTTGTTACTCATGCGTGCTTGGGTGCCCTAGACGCAAGAGGTCACTTCGGAGCCACATTCCATTGTGGTGAAGCTCCGGGGTTCGTTGGGAGCCTCCAATTAAGTTGTGGAGAGAGCCCCAACCTTGTTTGTAAAGGTCCGGCTGCCGCCTTCAAGGGCACCAATAGTGGAATCATGACATCTCGCATTGTGTGAGGGCGTGAGGAGAATACGGTGGCCCTAGTGGCTTCTTGGGGAGCATTGTGCCTCGACACCGCTCCAACAGAGACGTACTTCCCCTCAAAAGGAAGGAACTTCGGTAACACATCCTCGTCTTCACCGGCTCCACTCTTGGTTATCTCGTGCCTTTACTTGTGCAAGCTTTTTGTGTTATATCCCTTGCTTCCTTGTGTGCTTGTTGTTGTTGCATCATATAGGTTGCCCACCAAGTTGCATATCTAGACAACCTACTTTGATGCAAAGTTTAAATTGGTAAAGAAAAGCTAAAAATTGTTAGTTGACTATTCACCCGCCTCTAGTCAATTATATCGATCCTTTCAATTGGTATCAAAGCCTCGTCTCTTTATTAAGGACTTTGGCATCTGAAGAGTATGGTTGACACCGTAGACGGTGCGGAGGAGCACTCCAATGTGAATCCGGTCTCGTCTATGGCCGATGGGGGAACCGCGGTCTCTCGTGAGGAATTCAATGTGGCTTTGGACAGATTGAAAACCTCCATGACGACCGAGGTTGAAAGCATGTTTAACAAATTCTTAGAAGAGCTTAAATTATCCACCACACCGATGAAAGTGGGTGATCCCAGTAACAAGGTGACGGATGCTAACTCCGACAAGGGGGAAGCTACTAGTGAAAAGGCTCCTTTATCTAGTGGTAAAAATGGCAACGACATCTTTGCCCATGTGGAACCTCCGCTTACTAATGGTGGACCGATTCCTTCCACTCATTTGAATCATGCCGGTCCTCCCCCTAAGATTGTGAAAAAATGAGGACTTTGATTCGTGGGTTTATTGCTTTAAGCGTCATTTAAACCATGTTAATACTAATCTTTGGAGAATCATTGAAGAAGGTTTTTATCCGCATGACCGAAGCAACTTCACCCCTAGAGAAGCTGCGGATAATCAATTCAATGAGAATGCTCTCTTCATCATCCAAGATGCAATTCCACCCGATGATCTTGCTCATCTTCGGCCCTTCACCGTGGACAAGGATGCATGGCACCATGTTGTTTCCCTCTATAGGGGAAGCGCAAGCATTCAACGCTCCAACTATGAAGTGGTGCAAGATGAAGCCAATGAGTTTGCAATGAAAGAAGATGAAAAACCTCGTGAGCTTTATTGGAGATTAACTACTCTCGCGGTTTCAATTCTAGATCATGGAAGCAAGGATATGGATGACAATTGGATCAAGCGCAAATTCCTCAAGTCCATGATGCCTTACCACAAGGCCATGTCCTCCGTCATTCGTCAAAGGACGGATTTCCACACCTTGTCCTCAAGTGAAGTGTTGAATGAGTTTGTGGCTATGAGTATATTGGACAAGACCGCCGACAATGCGGTGTTACGTTCTCAAAGAGCAAAGAAGCCCAACGTTGGCTTGAAGGACAATGTTAGTGTGGAAGAAGAGGACAAAGAGGAAGAAGAGGAGAGCAATCCCGAAGATACAAAGTATGCTTATCATGAACACATGGCTCTTGCTTCAAGGCAATTTTGGAGCAAGAAGAACGCAAGGCCCAACTTCAACAAGAACAACTCAAGTGGCGCAAAGGTCAAGCAATGAGTGAGGACGTGCTATAATTGTGGCAATGTGAGCCACTTTGTTGCGGAATGCCCTTATGAGAAGAGGGAAGACAATGGTGGCAAGCTCATCCGAAAAGACAAGGCCAAGTCCTTCCCCAACAAGAGCAACTTCACCAAGAAGACTCCTCCCAAGGGGTTGGTGGCACAACAAGAGTACAATGAGGAGGATGATGATGATGAAGACGGTGAGTCGGTTGCCATGGCCTCCGTGGCCATTATGACAACTCCACGGGTGTCTCTCTTTGATTCACCCAATGAGAACATCACCACCAAGTGCCTCATGGCTAAAGCCACCAACAAGGCAACCCCCAACATCAAAACTACCATCATTAATAATCCTTGTTTGACGGATTTCATTGATGGACATGAGGGGTCTAATGTGGAGGAGAATGAATTTGAGTATTTTATGAGTAAACTCAAGGGTAATCTAAGAAGCACTTCGTTTCACTCTTGGAACAACTTGGTAAGCCAATGACATGATCGTGGCTCACGAAGATACCATCTCTAAGATGGAGAGGCATAGTCGTGACTATGCCGATGAGATTTTGGATCTTTCCAATGCTCTTAAAGAAGAGTGAGGTCTTCGTTTGGCTCTTGAGGAGTCATACAATGATGACCACGCTAAATTAAAGAAAGATCTTGATCATGCTCTTGTTGTATCTCGTGTGCTAAACTCCGAGAAGGCCAAGCTTAGGGTTGATCTTGCTAGACTCAAAGAGGAGTTTTACTTACTTGACAAGGCTCACAAGGTCTTCAAGGTTGCTCATGCTAGCCTCAAATAGTCTGATGATCAACTCCAAGTAAATCTAACCAAGGAGAAAGCCACTTTTCCTCATATGGTCTTAATTGATAATGCAAATGCTACTAGCCCGTGTTGTGAGCATGTGCATCTTGTTGAGGAGAATGCAAAGTTGAAGGAGCAACTTGAGAAAGGCCTTGTGTCTTGCATACAAGGCGAGAAGAATCTCAACGACCTTTTGAGCAATCAAAAGGAAGTTGTGGCCTAGGAATGGATTGGGTATGCACCCAAGTCCAAGAACAAGAAGAAGAATGGCAAGGCCAAACAACCTCCTCCTCTCAAGAAAACCTTTGTGAAGGAGGGAGAGTGTGCTTCTAAGGGGAAGAAGAAGAACCGTGTGAAGGGTAGTGATGCCAAGAAGGGCAATGATACCCCTCCCAACAAAGTGGGCGACTTTAACCCTTCTGATGTGTTATGCCGTGCTAGTGATGGACAGGTTTATGCCATATTTGTTGGTTCTCCTTATGAGTAGGTCTATTTGGGTTCCTAAGACCCTTGTCACGAACATCAAAGGACCCATTACAAAATGGGTACCTAAAACCAAGCATTGATTTCTTGTAGGTGTTTGCTTCCGGTGGAGGATCATGGTTGCTCGATAGTGGAGCCACAAATCATATGACTGGAAGCAAGGACTTGGTGGTGGACGTACACAAGATTCCATCTATGCACAAAAATGTAGAGTGAGGTGATTCCTCGTCCTCTAAGGTATTGGGACTTGGCAAGGTTGTCATTTCTCATGATCTCAAGATCGAGAAGGTCATGCTTCTTGAGTCCATTGCATACAATTTACTTTCCGTTCGTCAACTTGTGCTCATGGGCTTTGCCACTTTCTTTGATATTGATACCATGGCCCTCTTGTGTAGCAAGACTCTTAAAGTAGCTTTTGTTGGGCATGTTGAGAACGGTCTCTATGTGATTAACTTTTCAGAGCGACCCACTAAGACGGCGACATGCCTAATGGCTAAAGTTGACGTGGGATGGCTTTGGCATCGCCGTTTAGCCCATGTCAATCTGAGATCTTTGCAAAGTCTTCTCAAGGGGGATCATGTCCGTGGACTAACAAATGTTAGTTTGCTAAAGATCGTGCTTGCAGTGCTTGCATCGAAGGAAAGCTACATGAAAAGGCTCACCCTCCCACGACTATCATTTACTCGAAGAGGCCTCTGGAGCTCCTTCACTTGGATAGCTTTGGGCCTCCATCCTTTCATAGTCTTGGGGGTAGAAAGTATTGCTTGGTGATTGTGGATGATTATTCAAGATACACTTGGGTATATTTCTTCAAGAGGAAGAGCGAGACCCAAAAAACCGTCATTGACTTTGCAAATGAAGCCCAACGTCAACACAATGCAAAGATCTTGACAATAAGAAGTGACAACGGCACCGAGTTCAAGAACTACACCTTGGATGAGTTTCTTAGTGATGAGGGAATCAAGCATCAATATTCTGCACCATACACCCCTCAACAAAATGGTGTAGAGGAAGAACCGGATGTTGATGGATGCAGCAAGGACCATGATGGCGGAGTTCAAGTCTCCATACAACTTTTGAGCTGAAGCCATCAACACCGTGTGTCATGCATCCAATCGGCTCTATCTCCGCAAAGGCTTGAACAAGACTCCATATGAGATTCTCACCGGTAACAAGCCCAACCTCAAGTACTTCCGGGTGTTTGGGTGTAAGTGTTTCATTCTCAAGAAAGGTGTTCGGTTGTCTAAAGTTGAGGCTAGAGCTTATGAGGGCATATTTGTTGGTTATGCTACAAACTCTCATGCTTATCGTGTCCCCAATAACTCCACGAGACTTATTGAGGAGACATGTAACATGGAGTTTGATGAGAATAATGGCTCCCAAGAGGAGCAAAGTGGTACTTGTGATGTAGGCGATGAAATTCCTCCCCAAGCCATAAGAAGAATGGGTGTTGGCTTTATCCTACCCATTGAGGAACCCCTTGTGGCCGAAGGAGAAGGACAATGGTCCACTCAAGTGGAACCATCACCAACTCAAGACCCACACGCTTCCGAAGAACAAAGTGAAGGCCCTCAACCAAATGAACAAGATGAAGGGCAAGATCAACCTCAAGATGGTGGTGATTCACCAAGTGATGCCCAAGATCAAGTTCTCTCCTCCGATCTAGTTCGAGATCAAGAACAAGCTCAAGACGACGCTCAAGATGATCAAGTTTCCTCTCCTCAACTCACTCCTGAGGAGGAATTGGAGCATCGTGCCGCTAAGATTGCATCCAAGCTATCCACCAAAGATCATCTCATGACAAATGTGCTTGGAAGCATAAGAAAGGGGGTAAGCACTCGTATACAATTAGCAAACTATTGTGAACATCACGTGTTTGTCTCTTGTGTTGAACCCCAAAAGGTCTATGAGGCGCTCGAGGATCCGGATTGGCTTAATGCCATGCATGAAGAACTCAACAACTTCGAGCACAACAAGGTGTGGAGATTGGTACCAAGGCCAACGGGGAACCATAATGTCATTGGAACCAAGTGGATATTCAAGAACAAGCAAGATGCTCCTGGAATTATCATTCGCAACAAGGCTCGTTTGGTAGCACAAATGGCTACTCCCAAGTCGAGGCTATCGACTACGGTGAAACCTTTGCTCCCGTTGCTCGCCTTGAATCCGTTTGCGTGTTGATTGCTTATGCTTCTCATCATAACTTTAAGTTTCAACAAATGAATGTGAAGAGTGCTTTTCTTAATGGTCCTATTAAAGAGTTGGTGTATGTCAAGAAACCCCCTGGGTTCGAGGATCCCTATTTTCCCGATCATGTGTACCAACTCGATAAGGCACTCTACGGCCTTAAGCAAGCCCCACGTGCGTGGTATGACCACCTTACCGAGTTGTTGCAAGATCACGGTTTTGAAATTGGGAAAATTGACCCCACTCTTTTTACTAAGGAGGTCAAAGGGGAGTTGTTTGTGTGCCAACTATATGTTGATGATATTATCTTTGGTTCCCCTAACAAAGCTTTCAATGAGGAATTTGCCGCTCTCACAACCTCAAAATTCAAGATGTCCATGATGGGAGAGTTGAAGTTCTTTCTCAAGTTTGAAGTCAAGCAAAGAAGAGAAGGGACCTTCATCAACCAAGCCAAATACACTCAAGACATGCTCAAGAGATTCAAGCTAAGTGATGTCAAGCTCGCTTCCACTCCTATGCCCGTCAAATGCCAACTTGACATAGATCCCAATGGTTAAGCGGTGGATCAAAAGGTATATCGCTCCATGATTGGCTCCTTGCTTTACCTTTGTGCATCTAGACCGGATATCATGTTGAGTGTGGGAATTTGTGCCTGGTTTCAAGCCGCACCTAAGGAAAGCCACTTTGTGGCGGTCAAGCGAATCTTTCGATATTTGGCTCATACCCCAAACTTTGGATTATGGTACCCTAGAGGAGCAAGCTTCAATCTTGTAGGATAGTCGGACTCCGATTGGGCGGGAGACAAAGTGGATAGGAAGTCAACTTCCGGAGGGTGCCAATTCCTTGGTTGCTCTCTGGTGAGTTGGTCTTCTAAGAAGCAAAGTTGTGAGTCTCTCTCGTCCACTGAAGCGAAGTATGTGGCCGCCGGCAGTTGTTGTGCACAACTTCTGAGGCACACTTTGAAGGATTACAGTGTCATTTGTGAAAAAGTGCCTCTTTGGTGTGACAATGAAAGTGCCATCAAGATTTCTCTCAACCCGGTGCAACATTTCAAGACAAAGCATATTGAGATTCGGTATCACTTTATCCGGGATCATATTCGGCGAGGGGAGATCGAGGTCAACTATGTCAACACTCATGATAACCTTGTAGATATTTTCACGAAGCCCTTGGATGAAGCAAGATCTCGTGAGTTAAGGTATGAGCTAAATATCATTGATTCGAGCAATGTGGCTTGAACCTTTGCTCACCCCACCAAACTCATCATGATGTCTTGCTCTAGGTGACATATGGGGAGTATTGTTCTCTCAATGAACTCTTCCTCCCCCCATTATGCATAAATTGATCAATTCTTTCACATTAGCCATTGTTGATGGTACTTGTGCTTCAAACACGAGTTTTGGTCATGGGCCCAAGGATAATTCTTCGCGGCGCCATACCATCTTAACTCAAACATAGGTGGCTCCGGCCACCGCCCTTGTGCTTAGGTGTTTTTCCTTGTTGTGTATTTCCTTTTGCCTGGCTCCTTTGGTTCTCCTAGATGTTTGAATTCTCTAAAGAGTGGTTTTTCTTGTTTGCTTCTTGCACTCTTGAGAGTCTTCTTCATCATATTACAGTGACTTGCTTCCATCCTAAGCCTTCTCATCCCAAGCCATCTTTTCCAAATGTACACAAGTTTGATCTCCTTTTTGTGCTTGGGCTGTTGCAACTTGGTGGTACAACCGGTGGTCAGAGCGGTTCTACCAGTCTTCCACTATGTTTTATAGTCCCAGCGGTACTTCAAGTCCTGCACAAGCGGTTCTACCGCTCCTGCCTGTACCATTACTCTGGCCAGTACTACCGGTATATGGAAGCGGTACTACCGCTGCTTCTGGAGCGGAAGTACCTCTCTCAAACATCGGATAGTTTCAGGACCGGTACTACCGCTCCTCAGAGCGGTACTACCGGCTGACATCTGGGGCTTATATAAGGGGCGCGGACTGAAGGGTTTTCTTTTTCCCCTTCGCGCCCGTCTTTCCTCTAATCCATAGCCGCCGGTTCCTTCGTCCATCGCCCTGGAGTGCCCTCAGGCCCTCCGGATCGGTCGGCCCTTCTCGGATCCTCTCCATGGAGGTTGCCTCCTCTTTGATCTACTCCCACGGATACCGGTAATGCCCTGTTCCTTCTCGTTCTTATGGTTCCTCTTGTTGAATCCTCTCTCTAGGGCATTGCTTGTACTCCCACATTTTTGGCCGAATGTTTGGTGGGAGAGATCCGTATATCCTCCTTTTGTTTCCTGTGCATAAGTAGAAGTAGGAATATTGCATCTAGATTCGAGATAGGGCGGTTCCCGTTCTTCCACTCAGCAGATCCGCTCTCAGCGGTACTACTATGACAGCCTGGTTTTTGCCCTCTTTTATTTGCCTGATTTTCAGGTGAGTTGGTTTTAAATTTGGAGTTTTGAATCATTTCATTTGGACTTAACCACTTGGTTACCCCTTGATTTTCACCCAAGTGTTCCCTCTCCTCCTCAAAACCATCATTTCACCTCTGGTTCAACCCAAAATATTGCTTGGAATATTTTTCTTAAATGAGAAATATTCATTTTGCCCTCGAAAACCCTAGTTAGCCCTCTAAGCTCCAAAGCAACCCTAATTTTTCTTTCCCCAAAAATCCTGAGAAAAATCCCAATTATTCTTTGGACCGTAGGGCACCTTTCTGAGAAAAAATATTTCACCACTCTTTGGAATATTTTGGCTACAGAAACTAAAGTCATTTCTGGACAGAAATGGTAGTTTCTACATCAACTACCTTTTTACTAGCTCCATGGTAGTTGGTTCTTCCTGTGCCTATTTACCTTAGTAAGAGTAAGTAAAACCCCAAAGCTCAGCCCTTAACTCCCAGTGGTTTCACCATAATAAAACTCCAAAGTTACTGTCTAGAAACTTGCCAGCAGTACAAATTCATTTCTACTGCACCTGGATCCAAACCAAACCTTGGTAACACTTTAATCTACTAAGGACTACACGCCAGACATCTTGGTTAGCGCTTAGGGTGGCCTGATGTCACGGTTCACGCGGTGACCGCGTTCGTTCGGGCATGCTGGCATGCAAAACATGCACTCTGCATGCCGCCCAACGCTCTGTTGAGCGCGTGCTCGCTGCCCAGCCGGCCAAAGCATGCCACGCCTCGCCACCATCCTCGTCTCCACCCCCTTAACTCCGCACTGGCGCTCGCTGCAGCGAGCACGGGCACGGTCCGGCCAAC
The DNA here is from genome assembly GCF_002162155.2 of Triticum dicoccoides. Lineage (NCBI taxonomy): Eukaryota > Viridiplantae > Streptophyta > Magnoliopsida > Poales > Poaceae > Triticum > Triticum dicoccoides. The sequence goes on along the minus strand of NC_041387.1, from coordinate 165,942,162 downwards.
GGCACAGTGCGCGGCGCACTGTGCTCGTCGCTTTCCCCCTTGCTCCTGTGCTCGTCCGCGCCCGCGCACAATTCCTGCGTGACCTCTGTCGTCTTCTCCCTCTCTCTCTGGCGCCGCTCGTCGCCGGGCGCCATGGACAGGTGTCCTCCGGTGGAGCCCGAACCCTCCTCGCCACCCGCCTATAAAAGCCGCCACCCCCAGCCTCTTGGAGCACCCGCAGTCACTCCCACATCCACCACGAGCCAGTAGAAGCCGTAGCCCGGCTGGGCAGGCCGCGGGCTGCCATCCCGAAGCCGAGCTCGCCGGCGATCCCCTCCAGATCGTCCCCGCAGCTCTGACCCCTCCCAAGCCAAGGCAACCCTGCCAGGGCCTCCGCCACTCTGCGGTGAGGCCATCCCACCCCGCTGGAGCCCCTGGAGCCGCCCCAAGCCGCCGTCGTCTTTGTGTCCGGCAACCTCCGCCCTCTGCCTTCGCTGGAGAGGACGATTCCGACATTGTCCAGTCACCTCTAGCTACACTACGGGTACGGGCAGGTGCACAACGCTCTCCTCCGTCGACCCCCCCCTCTCGTTTGACCCCAAGAAGCCTCATCGCCGGAGTGTGCTTCGGCAAAGCGCCGCCTCCCTCTGTTTCCCTCTCCCCCCCCTCTAGCCTGACTAGTGGGGCCCGCTAGTCAGCCACTCATTATATGCACGAAGCGGTATGAGTGGTGGCGCCTTGGGTGTTTATGCCTTCGATGTCACCCCCAGTCTATTTAATATTTATTTCAAATTCATTTAAATCCAGGAAATTTCAAATGGCCATAACTTTTTATCTATAAGTCCAAATGCATTGATTCTTTTCGCATTGTGTTCTTTGTCCAAAAATCTAACAACACCCAAAAGATGGGATTTTTCCTTGCTGTCTAGATTTTCTGGTAATTTTCAGAAGGTTTCTTGATGTTTTCTTTTTGTGGGTTTGATTATTTTCAAAAGAGCCAGCTTGTCTTGAGGATCACCAGGAGCTTTGTGAACCTCATCAGCACTAAGGCAAGCCACAACAACATTTTCATAGTGCCACTTCAATATTTGTGATTTTCCTACTTGAACTTATGAATATTCATGCATTTAAAATTATTTATATGATAATTATATACTGTTAGATGCTTGTCAAGTTAAAATGGTGGATTTACAGAAAGTTTGAAGTAAATCTTGTTGATAAGCTAAGAAGAACTTAGTTATGAGTAATGAATAAATGATATGGTCATGGAGTTTAATAATTAGTTTAATTATTATTCTTGCATGATGAAAAATGATGAGATTGCTAGAAATGATTCTGGTTTAAGTGAGGTTTGATCTTAACCAGAGAAGTAGCATGAGTTGATGATGGCTCCGTGGGAGCGTGGTTGATTCAGTTATTTGCATGGTTATGTGATGCATGTGTTAAGTGATGCATAGCATGGCATTATGACACCGGTTATTTTCACATTAAGTTGAACCTGTTAAGTAACTCAACTTGAATATGTTGTTGACCGGGCCATGGTGCCGCTGAAACGAGTCTTTCACAGTGCAACCACATTTGCCGGTATGGGACGGCCTTAATGCGTTTCATTGTCGTGCCTCTGGTCGGTGCCTCCATTTAGGGAAGGTTATGGGCATGTTGTACCCTGGCCCGGTAGGCAGGCATAACCTTGTGAGCCCATTATTAACTTAAGTTTTGGTACCGGGTCCTAGAGTGGATCGTGGCCACGACGGTGGTTGAGGTGTCTGGAGGTAGACACGGGGCCACCCAGTACTAGCCCGATGGGGACTGAGTCGGAGTGGCCGGGAGAGTGTCATGACAATGAAATGGTTCCGTTGGAATGCCGTTGGTCCACCCGAATGGGAATGCGAGGCCATGGGTTCCGTAGTGTGGGTACAGTGTACTAACCTCTGCACAGTCTTTTAATCTATCGATAACCGAGTCCACGGTTACGGACACGCTCGAAAGTAGGGTACACCATGAGTCAACAATTAATAAATTTGCACACTAATTTTGTACTGAGGATGGCAGTGAGGCCATCGTGTTGAGTTGGGCCATGTATTGGTCGGGTTGTGATCGCCGTAAGGATCACGTGACATGAGTTGGTCGGGTTGTCATCGCCGTAAGGATCACGGGCCATGAGTTGGTCGGGTTGTGATCACTGTAAGGATCACGGGCCATGAGTTGGTCGGGTTGTGATCGCCGTAAGGATCACGGGCCATTAGTTGGTTGGGTTGTGAGCGCCGTAAGGATCACGACAGTGTTTTTGAGATCATCATGTTTGTGGTCTGGAAAAAATCACGTTCGGTAAGCAAGTCCATGGGACGAGTACCAGTTGAGCATATTCGCAGCATGTTGGATATATGGTTGCATTGTGGTTAAATGGTTAAATATCATGATATTGTTTGTCATTATGTTTATGCTTGTTGTGAGCTTGCAAGTACATTCAATGTACTGACCTGGCATGTCATGCCACATTTCAGGAAAGTCTCGTTGGAAAGGAGTGTTGTCCGAGTCTAGATCGCATCCACATCGGTGTCCCTGTGCTATGGAGTTCCGCTACGACGTTGTTCCGCTGCCGCGTAGTTGTCATGATCGAGGCCCCTTTATGTTCACTAAATAATGTACATATTGTTCATCCGCTCCGTGTGTGCCACTGGCCTCGCTAACTGTTGTAATATAAACTATGCTCCGCTAGCATGAATAAAGCGGTTATTTTTCTGTACCAAGTTGTTGTGTGTTGCCAGAAGACAAGGTCTCTGGGCTGGCAATGCAAGGTAAACCGGTCGCTCTAAGCCGGGGTGCCACAACTACCGCTCCTTTCGAGCGGTACTACCGCTCGAGCGGTTCTACCAGTGGAACAACCGGAACAACCGGCTCCTCTGAACCTATATGCACTGTTTCTCTTCTCCTTACATAAATGAGACATATTCCTCTAATCTTTTGTACATTCCTCTCTTCTTTGCTGGGGTTTCATGTGCTCTCTGTGTGCGCCTGCAGGTGGCTCTAGTTCTTGTGTGCTGCTCGGAAGCCTCAAAACACCAAGAATAGGGCCCGTAGGGGCAAACCTTCGGATGACAATGAGGATTCTCATGAGGTGGTGATTCCTACCAAGGCCACTCGTCGGGAGAAGTCTGCTGCTGCCAAAAAACGTGTTGCGGTGCCAATGCACAAATGGAAGATGCTGGACTGGCAAATGTTTCGTTTCCAGGATCCCTACGCTGTAGCACCGAATCCTCGTTGAAACAACCCTCAGTTTAGGAATGAGTTATAGATGAGGATTGTGTCAGATGTTTTCGAGCATCATAAGAACAAGTTCACCCGGATGTGGTCCATCGACATCGATCATTGGAGGAACAACCTTGATTACTTTGGAGAAGCTCTGGCGATGTGTGCGGAGTTTGATTTGATCAAGCTCATGCCGTGAATTGTGACTTTGATGTGTAGCTCATCCATCAGTTCTATGCTACAGTCCACTTCGGCTCTGATGAGGAGCGCCACCTCTCCTTTATGTGCAGTGATGAGTTCTTTCATGTCCCATGGAGAGCTTTCTACAATGCTCTTGGCTATGAGGATACCAGGGTGGAGGGTTGATACGTCTCCAACATATCTATAATTTTTTATTGTTACATGCTATTATATTACCAATCTAGGATGTTTTATATGCATTTATATGCTATTTTACATGATTTTTGGGACAAACCTATTAACCTAGAGCCTAGTGCCAGTTTCTGTTTTTTCCTTGTTTTTGAGTATCGCAGAAAAGGAAAACCAAACGGAGTCCAATTGACCTGAAAATTGACGGAGACTATTTTTGGACCAGAAGAAGCCCACAGAGTATTGGAGATGGGCCAGAAGAGTCCCGAGGCACCCACGAGGGTGGGGGGCGCACCCTACCCCCTTGGGCGCGCCCCCTACCCCATGGCCGCCTCGGAGACTGCCCTAACTTGTTTCGAACACCAAAACCTCTTATATATACCCAAACTTCTAGAACATAACCTAGATGGGGAGTTCCGCCGCCGCAAGCCTCTGTAGCCACCAAAAGCAATCGAGAGCCTGTTCCGGCACCATGCCGGAGGGGGGATCCCTCACAAGTGTCTATCTTCATCATCTCGGCGCTCTCCATGACGAGGAGGGAGTAATTCACCCTCGGGGCTGAGGGTATGTACTAGTAGCTATTTGATCTCTCTCTCTCTCTCGTGTTCTTGATTTGGCACGATCTTGATGTACCGCGAGCTTTGCTATTATAGTTGGATCTTATGATGTTTCTCCCCCTCTACTCTCTTGTAATGGATTGAGTTTTCCCTTTGAAGTTATCTTATCGGATTGAGTCTTTAAGGATTTGAGAACACTTGATGTATGTCTTGCATGTGCTTATCTATGGTGACAATGGGATATCACGTGATCCACTTGATGTATGTTTTGGTGATCAACTTGCAGGTTCAGTGACCTCGTGAACTTATGCATAGGGGTTGGTACATATTTTCATCTTGACTCTCTGGTAGAAAGTTTGGGGCACTCTTTGAAGTTTTTGTGTTGGTTGAATAGATGAATCTGAGATTGTGTGATGCATATCGTATAATCATACCCACGGATACTTGAGGTGACATTGGAGTATCTAGCTGACATTAGGGTTTTGGTTGATTTGTGTCTTAATGTGTTATTCTAGTACAAACTCTATGATAGATCGAAAGGAAAGAATAGCTTCGTGTTTATTTTACTACGGACTCATGAATAGATCAATCAGAAAGAATAACTTTGAGGTGGTTTCGTACCCTACAATAATCTCTTCGTTAGTTCTGCGCTATTAGTGACTTTGGAGTGATTCTTTGTTGCATGTTGAGGGATAGTTATATGATCCAATTATGTTACTATTGTTGAGAGAACTTGCACTAGTGAAAGTATGAACCCTAGGCCTTGTTTGCTAGCATTGCAATACCGTTTGTGCTCACTTTTATCATTAGCTACCTTGCTGTTTTTATATTTTCAGATTACAAAAACCTATATCTACCATCCATATTGCACTTGTATCACCATCTCTTCGCCGAACTAGTGCACCTATACAATTTACCATTGTATTGGGTGTGTTGGGGACACAAGAGACTCTTTGTTATTTGGTTGAAGGGTTGTTTGAGAGAGACCATCTTCATACTACGCCTCCCACGGATTGATAAACCTTAGGTCATCCACTTGAGGGAAATTTGCTACTGTCCTACAAACCTCTGCACTTGGAGGCCCAACAACATCTACAAGAAGAAGGTTGCGTAGTAGACATCAAGCAGTTTTTGGCCCCATTGCCGGGGAGGTTAGTGCTTGAAGGTATATCTTTAGATATTGCAATCGAATCTTTTTGTTTCTTGTTTTATCACTAGTTTAGTCTATAAAAGAAAACTACAAAAAATGGAATTAAGGGTGCCTCATATGCTTCATCTTTTTAATGTCTTTCGTGGAAAAGATGGGAAGGAAAATTGTGCTCAAGTACTAGAAGAGGAATTACATAGAATTCTTGGCATAAATGATGTGAATGATGAGCAAGATTACAATGTTGTTAGTATGAATTCCTTGAGTATCTGGGATGATAGTAATGTGCAAAGACACAAGCTTGGGGATGTTGTGTTTGACGAAGATGATATTTTTTCTCCCCCATGTTTTGATGAGCAAATTTATTATGATGAAAGCATGCCTCCTATTTATGATGATTATTGTGATGACACGTATGCTATAAACAATAAAGATAACCATGAAACCTGTCATCATGATTTTAAATTTTAATTGGATTATGCCTCACATGATAGTTATTTTGTTGAGTTTGCTCCCACTACTATCCATGAGAAGAAATTTGCTTATGTGGAGAGTAATAAAATTCTATGCTTGTAGATCATGAAAAGAATGCTTTATGTGATAGTTATATTGTTGAATTAATTCATGATGCTACTGAAAATTATTATGAGGGAGGAATATATGCTTGTAGGAATTCCAATAATATCAAGTTTCCTCTCTATGTGTTGAAAATCTTAAAGTTATGCTTGTTTTGCCTTCCTATGCTAGTTGACTATTGTTCCCATGAGTTGTTTGCTCACAAAATAGGAAGTGGGTTAGATTTAAATGTTCTACTCATATTCTTCATGATGCTCTCTTTATGTTTCAATTCGAATGATACAGATTACTATAGACTGTTCTGTTTTTGACAGATTCTGTTTTCAATGTGTTGTTGGCTTATTTTGATGAATCTATGAGTAGTATCAGAGGGTATGAACCAAAGAGAAGTTGGAATATAGTAGATATTACACCAATATAAATAAAGAATGAGTTCACAACAGTACCTAAGTGGTGGTTTTATTTTCTTATACTAACGGAGCTTACGAGTTTTCTGTTGAGTTTTGTTTTGTGAAGTTTTCATGTTTTGGGTATAGATTCGATGGACTATGGAATAAGGAGTGGCAAGAGCCTAAGCTTGGGGATGCCCAAGGCACCCCAAGGTAATATTCAAGGAAAAACAAGAGCCTAAGCTTGGGGATGCCCTGGATGGCATCCCCTCTTTCGTCTTCATTCATCGGTAATTTTACTTGGAGCTATATTTTTATTCACCACATGATATGTGTTTTGCTTGGAGCGTCATTTTATTATCTTTTGTTTTGCTTGCTGTTTGAATAAAATACCAAGATCTGAAATTCTTAAATGTTAGAGAGTATTCACATAGTTGCATAATTATTCAACTACTCATTGGTCTTGACTTATATCTTTCGGAGTAGTTTGTCGTTTGCTCTAGTGCTTCACTTATATCTTTTTAGAGCATGGTGGTGGTATTACTTTATAGAAATTATTGATTTCTCATGCTTTACTTATATTATTTTGAGAGTCTTTTAGAACAGCATGGTAATTTGCGTTGGTTATAAAATTAGTCCTAATATGATGGGCATCCAAGATGGGTATAATAAAAACTTTCATATAGAGTGCATTGAATACTATGAGAAGTTTGATACATGATAATTGTTTTGAGATATAAAGATGGTGATATTAGAGTCATGCTCGTTGAGTAGTTGTGAATTTGAGAAATACTTATGTTGAGGTTTGCAAGTCCCGTAGCATGCACGTATGGTAACCGTTGTGTGGCAAATTTGAAGCATGAGGTGTTTCTTTGATTACCTTCCTTATGAGCGGCTGTCGGGGACGAGCGATGGTCTTTTCCTACCAATCTATCCCCCTAGGAGCATGCGCATAGTGCTTGATTTTGATGAATTGTGGATTTTTGCAATAAGTATGTGAGTTCTTTATGACTAATGTTGAGTTCATCGATTATACGTACTCTCACTACAAAAAAAAGACACATCCATGACATTTTGGGCCGAATGATTTTTTTCTGTCATACTTATGACACTTCTGTGATGATAATTGTGAAAAAACCCGGTATCATCATAGATGTGGTGGGATCCTACTTCTATGACAAAAAAACATGACAGAAAATGAGCTTTTCATCCTGGGCGGACCGGAGACGCAGCTGCATGACATTCTTTCGGCCGTCCATGACGGAAAAAACCATGGTAGAAGCGAGGGCGAGGAAAATTTTGGGGTGTTCCCAATTACGGTGGGTGGTCGGGGCCGAGCGATGCACGTTTCTCTCGTACACGTACGTGTGTGTGTGCGAGGCATTGGGCTCTAACGGAACCCGAGTGATTGCACTGCATGCTACATGTTACTGAACCCGAGCGATCGATCGATGGCTGTTAACTGAACCCGATTGAGCGATTCCTTCGCTACTGCTGCTAACTAAAGCCGACCGATGCTGCCTCTGAATGAACAGTGAGCATTGCTGGTGGGTTTGGATGAACAGTGAGCGGTGGGCGTGGATGAACAGGACCCCGTGGTGTTGCCTCTGGATGAACAGGACCCCGATCGATCGAGCCGATTGGGGCTGGATGAATAGGACCCCGTGGAGAGATGGATGAACAGGACGACCCCGTGGAGGGCTAGATGAACAGTAGACGATGGAGGAGTGGATGAACAGTAGCCCGTAGAGGGGTGGTTGAACAGGAGCCCGTGGAGAGGGCTGACTGAACAATAGCCGATGGAGTAGCGCGTGATAGAGTTTGGATGATTAGGAGCCCGTGGATGAACAGTCGCAGGTGGAGGCTAGAGGAGGTCGACGGTGGATGAACAGTAGCCCGTGGAGGCTGGAGGAGGTCGATGGTGGAGATGAACAGTATCCCATGGAGTCCCATTTTGCGGTACGCCACACCCCTTCCGATGAACGGGACCCCCGTTTCGACCGTAGCGCCCCAACACAAGTTCGTTTCCTCCGTTTTGCGGTACGCCACACCCCTCCCGATCAACAGAACCCTGTTTCGACCGTAGGAGGTCCAACACAAGTCTGTTTCCTCTGTTTTGCGGTACGCCACACCCCTCTCGATCAACATGACCCCGTTTTGACCGTAGAAGGTCCAACACAAGGTCGTTTCCTCCGTTTTGCGGTACGCCAGACCCCTCCCGATGAACAGGATCCCGTTTCGAACGTGGCCGGTCGAACACAAGGCCGTTTCCTCCGTTCTGCGGTACGCCAAGCCTCATTTCCATCGGTTGTTCCGTCCAAGCCCTCCCGATGAACACGACGACGCATTCCGTTTCGACCCAGCCGGTTGGCTCCCCATGAACACGACGACGACGCAGTTTCTTTGTTCCGACCCAGCCATGTACACGAGCCTTGGCCGTATGTATGCGCGAGTAGGTGTTCGAGACCCCGCCCGTATGTACGTACGTGGTCGCATTTACTTTCTTGCACCCTGGTCGCTGTACGTACGTGTATATGCTACGTGCGCACCTCTACTATGACACGTGCGCACCTCTACATCAAGCAGTATGTATGCACACGTTCGCGACCAGAATGACAATGCTATGTACGCTTCGACCAGGTGGGTCCCGACTGTCAAGCACTTCCTTGCGTGCGAAGATGTAGCTGGTGGGTGCCAGCAGTCAGGGGGCAAATCATTTTTATGCCCATAATATGGATGCACTTCCTTGCGTGCGAAGATGTAGCTGGTAGGTCCCAGCAGTTAGGGGGGAAACATTTTTTTTCACGAAATACGGTGGCCCGTCTGGTGGGTCCCTGCTATCAGGTGGAGGAATCATTATTTTTTGCGTAATAAGGAGGCATTTCCTTGCTGTGGTCATGGACCCAACTGTCAGCCTCTCCATGTACAGTCCACGTCCGATGGAAGTCGTTCCTTGACCATGTTGACCACGCCGCGCCGAGAGCACCAGGGCGGTGGACGACGACGAGGCTTAGGAAGGGGACGACACGGAGCCGGGGAAGACACGGCAGTGGAAGCCCGCGCGGAGAGGAGTACGAGAGTTCACTGGTTCAGCTGCGGTGTGAGGCTGCCATCGCCGCAGGGCCTAGCCAGCAGTGGGAGTAGTAGGGGGCGGTGAGGCCTCCGCGGCAGCACAGCCGGCCACGGGAGGCAGGAGCAGGCGGCACGACCGGCGCTGCTTTGGGCGGCTGGAGCAAGAAGACCAGAGGTTGAAGAAGCACTATGGCCGTTGGATGAACATCGTACGGTAACTGGAGCTAGAATCGTTCATATTGACTAAGTTGACAAAGCCCTCTGTCCCCGTCAACTTAGTAGGCCCACACGTCAGCATCCTAGTATGCTGGGACCCAGCTAGCAGGGGAGTATTCATTTTTTTGTGCATAATAAGGAGGCACTTCCTTGCGTGCGAAGATATAGCTGGTGGGTCTGACCTGTCAGCGAGTGGAACGTTTTTTTGCGAAATACAGTGGCCCTTCTGGTGGCTCCCAGATGTTAGCTGGAGGAATCATTATTGTGCACGTAATAAGGAGGCATTTCCTTGTGTGCGTCCGTGGACCCAGCTGTCAGGCTCTCCACGTACAGTCCATGTGCGATGGAAGTCGTCCATGACCACGTTGACCACGCCGCGCCGAGAGCACCAGGCGGTGGACGATAGCGAGGCCTAGGAAGGGGACGACACAGAGCCGGAGAAGACGCGACAGTGGATCCCCATGTGGAGAGGAGTATGGGTGTTCACTTGTTTGGCTGCGGTGTGAGGCTGTCGTCCCCGCAGGTCCTGACTAGCAGTGGGAGTAGTAGGGGGCGGTGAGGCCTCAATGGCAGCACAACCGACCACTGGAGGCAGGAGCAGGTGGTCTCGCCGGTGCTCGTTTGGGCGGCTGGTGCAAAAAGAGCAGCACTTGAAGAAGCAGCAGGACCGTTCGATTCAAATCAAACGGTTACTGCTACTAGAATTGTTTGTTGACTAAGTTGACAAGCCCTGCATACGCGTCAACTTAGTAGGCCCACAGGTCAGCCTCCCAATCGGTGCGCCTAGATGTTAGTGGGAGGAATCATTTTTTTCGCGTAATAAGGAGGCAGTTGATTGCGTGCGGCCAGGCTAGCGGAGGGAGTAGGGTGGGCCGGGGAAGCCTGTGCGGCATCACAGCGGGCCACAAGAGGAGGGAGTAGGCAGTCCCACCGGTGCTAGTTTAGGCGACTGGAGCAGGAAAATCATAGATTGAAGAAGCACGTCGGCCGTTGGAAGGACATCCAACAGTCACTGCTGCTAGAATCGTGTGTTGACTGACAAAGCCTTCCGTAAACAAGTCAGCCTCGAAATCTGTGGATGTATAGCCCATTTGCTATTATTTTCAGAATTTTTACTCATTTTCTAATTCATATGGAATTTATTGCAGCCCGTTTTCCATTTTTAGAATTGCTGCCCATTTTCTGGTCAGTACCAGGGTTAAAAAATTAACTAAATATGTGCGAAATTTTGAAAATTCACAAATTTTTGCTGGGGAACAAAATATTCTTAATCCAAAAATTAGTAGCCATACTAAAACAAATTTAAAAATAAATTAGTACTATGTCATGTTAAATCCAATGAAATACTATAAAATATCAGTGAAGAACAAAAACAAAAAAGGAAACTAATATCCCATTCTATAATTTTTTTGGAATTTTCAACCCCTTTGATATTACTTTTAACAGACACTGACCATACTCTTTGGCCAGTCCGGAATGCATCCCTCCTCGTCTTGAAAGATTTGCAGCCTAGTAAGTCGGAGGAAACAAATAGGCCTAGCTTGGGTATTCTTCAAAAAGAAATACTGGGCTACCTATTTTCCCAAAGAAAAACCTGTTGGGCTGGTCATGTTGTTAGACGGGCCACAGAGACCGCACAACCCAATTTATAGCCTGCTCCTCCAAATTACTACTCCAAAAAAGTTGTGCAATTCTGTCGTTAATTGACTATACGTTGAAAATGATGTGGGTCCCAGATATCAGCAGGGTGGATTAGAGTAAAAAACGAGGGGTGCATCTGAGTAGTAAAAGAGGCGCTCACTTGTGTTCAGAAGTGGACCTGGTGGGTCCGTACTGTCATACTCACAACTAAAGTTCTCTCCTGATTCACTATGTTGACAGGGACCGTTTCGAAAAAAAACTATGTTGATAGTGCCGGACGGCGGCGCCGCGATGAGCGCACCACGGCGGAGGATAAAGTGTTGTCGCCAATGTGCTGGGCTAGGTTGGACATTTGTATTGAAAAATAAAAATGGACCTGAACTATTTACGACGTTGACTACGATTTGCATGGGTCCGCTGGTTGTAGGAAGAAAATGCTGGGAGAAAGAAGACTGGTCGCTATCTTTTCCTAAGAATAATATCGACTGAATGTAACGAAACTTTGATAGGAAATAATATCCTCCTATTAAATCATGTATTTAAAGAACTGGTGCATGAGCATTTAGCTTTATTTATTTATTTACTTATTTATGTTTAGGGGACCATGAGCATGTACCTGGGCCGGATTCATGTGAGAGCCTCCCTTCCAGTTAATTATGGGGTCCTCTATTGGGCCTTCATCAGTGGGCTGCATGTTATCAACAAGTGGAAAATGCGTTCCGTACAAAAAAATAGTTTATGCTACATACGGTATAGGGCACTAAGGATAGAATCGTGCAACGACTTCCAAAACATTGTGTTTGTCATTCTAACAACACATTTATTCAACCAACAGACGAAATATACTACTGATTGTACATTGAAAACAACATCAGCAGCAACCAGGGCTGGGGGTGCAACAGAAGCAGTAAGCAGGCCAGAAGAGTGAAGAGGCGGCACTCTCTTCCAAACCAGACATCAGCCATTATTACAAAAGGGCTACCAAAAAAGAACAAGTATATGCATCAAACTAAATAAAGATCCTACTACACCAAGTGTACACATCTAACTAACTGGCTCAGTTAGACATTACTATTTACTAAGCTGTGGAGATTGGCTAACGGCTTGAACCAGATGGGTGCCTGACGGGGGAAACTCCAGCCAGCAAGTCGAAGTCTGATACTTGCGACCCTCTCTCCTACTTTGGGCTGCAGAGCGTGGTGGCACATATCAGGGATGGTGATGGAGAGACGCATGGTATGTTGCGTACACACAGTTTTGCCTGATGAACGGAACCGCGCTGCCATCATGATCCTTGCCGTCGGTTATCTCCTGGTTAATCGGATAATTCAGTCTGACAAAAAGAGAGCGCGTACAAGGGCTACTTACCAGCCTCCAGTCAGAAATTCCTATAGGCCCAGAGAAGCTAGGATCCTACTCAAAGACCTTGCAGTGACTGTGATTGTATTCCGCGAAACAACACGTCTGGTACGTGCGAACAATCATCAATCGTTCGCCATCGTCTGATCGAGCCAGGAACCACCTGCAACTGCCATGCCGCTTTTCTTTGAAAGGTTCTGGGATTAGGAAGGGTAGGGACACCAGGCGGCCTACAACATCATATCAAGTTGGAGTCAAATAAAAAAGGGCTCTTGATGTAGTCAATCTTAAGAACAGCATGCTATGAGCATGAATATTGTTTCGGTAAATGTTGACAGTAATATAAGCAAGCCATCATGATATCATAGGAAAGTAACATACTGCTGTAACAGCCATTTGTAGCGCTGACTGGAGTAGGCCAGCAATACGTCCAACCATAGAAGGAGTCGACAACGTAAATGAAGCGCTCGTGTTCAATGGCATCAGAGAACCATGGAGGATGTATGATCCTGTGATGGACGTGTAGATTTATCCATTTACCGCAGTGACCTATCAGATAGGCAAGACCGCGGTTGAAGAATGCAATTAGCCTGAAGTCTTTATAACTTGCAGATCTTGTGGGCACTTGGCAGATTACCACCTTGAGCAAATCAAACTTGGTATCATGTTGGCTACTATAAGATTCCGAGTATTCTGGGCCGCGGTGCCAAAGCAATGCAGTGTGAATCGAAGGAAGGGGGATCAATTGCCGGGTGTGGACCTCCACGAGCATCCAGCTGCCGTGACCGTCGATGAGCACCATCCAAGACATGTTCATGCCGACCCAGTACATATCGTTAATTTAGTTGAGGGTGAACAGGATCCGATCGCAGTCAAGGGGGTTGATGCTCGCCACCCTACGATCGTTATGCTGCGTGACACGCTGTTTTTGAAGATCAGGCAGCATCAGCAAGCAAGGAGCTGGCTTAAAAAGCTCCGGCCTGAGGGCTTTGACTAAACGGTACAGCCTTGACGAGAACGCGGCGAGCGGCATGGTACTGAGATTGTCCACACGTGAAACAATGAGCTTGATTACCTCTATGGGGACCGAATTCCAGCCAATCTTTCAGCGGACACTGCTTGGTTCTGCCATTGTGTCGATGTACTAAAGTAGGGGCACTCCTTTGTACCCCTTATTTGTGCACGGGCAGTCAGAGCCGCACCCACGGCCACACTTAAGCAGGGCAGAGACAGGGAATCAAAGCCACGAGACGGTCAAAGCAACGCCAAGACGGAGGCATAAAGAGCAAGAAGGCGAGGTGGTTTCCCCCGGCAAGACCCTTGCCGGGGCGACCCTCACGGCCCCAGCAAGGACCTTGCCAGGGCAGCTTACCCGATGCCAGTGAAGCGCGCCACCCTTGAGCCCCAGTTTTTCCAACACCGCCAACCACGTTGGGACCTGGGCTCGGGAGGTGCCTCCATGATGGCATGCAGATCTTTGTGAAGACAAGAAACACTTCAAATCAGAAGAGGATTAGAAGGCGACGAACCTCGGCGAGATCCTTGCCAAGGAAACCCAGGAGACCCCCGGCAAGATCCTTTCCAGGGAAGACCGGCACGCCACGGCAAGACCCTTGCCGGGGACATCTACGAGGCCATAGCTAGGCCCGCACCTGCCAAGTTTCTATCACCGCTCCCATGCAGCTGCCAGCCCACCAGCTGGGCAGGCACCTGCGTGTCAACATGAGGCTTCTCAGCCAACTCAGCGCATGCCTACGTGGTGGCATGCAAACCTTCATGAAGGCCCTACCACCGCGCCACCTCAGCAGCCTGCCAGCCTACATGGCGCTGACTGCTTCGCTGGCCCAGGCGCGTGTCATGGCAGGGCGGTGCGGCAGAAAAGTGAAGGGGACCCGTCAGAGGCACATTAAATGCGTCTTCTCCCGTAATGACAAGTGATAGCCTTAACCATAGTACCCTGATGCCACCTCCTATGTGCCACTGTGGCGATCCCCTTGCCTATAAAAGGAGGCCCAAGGCATCCAGGAGAAGGATTCGGACTCGTGGACAAGTTACGCCCACTGTAGCTAGCTCAAGAACTCCAAGAACACAGATATACACATAAAAGTAGGACTAGGGTATTACGCATCCTCGGCTCCTCGCGGCCCAAACCCGGGTAAACGACCCTAGTGTTTGTGTCGACTGTTGATCCCGCTCTTCTAACCACTCCACGCCCCGCAACCGTAGTTGGGATTCTCGTGATCCCATAGGTATCATTTCCCACCGACATCTTTGGCGCGCCAGGTAGAGGGCACCAGCAGTGAGAATCTGGTTTAGCTACTAGTCGCACCATTCTTTGTCGCCATGGCTCCCAAGAGGAAGACAACCACGGTGATCGGTTCATCCGCGACCAGAATGCCTATAACGGTGCGGACCAGTAGCGGGCCAGTCATTGGAAAGAACCCGTGGCGCGGCCCGCGAACATCCACATCACCCTGGCAGTCTGGGCCTGGTGGGCGGCGTCATTCGTACACCATGCGACAAGCCACGCGCCGCAAACTCCAGAGATGGAGTTGGGCCCCTTGCAGGCGGCGCGGGGCCCTTCTGGGGCGTCATCGTGCCGCCAGACAGCGGCGCGGCGACCTCCAAGACATCAAAACTGGTGCCCACGGTGCGCTCTTCTCAAGTTGTGCGTGATGAGCAGCGCCACCCCGCTGGTGACCTTGGGCGCCTCCCTGGGAAGAGTCCCGCACGCCCTTCACGTGACGAGGAGGGCCAACATGCACGCCGAGGTGCTGGCAAAAATGGTGGACAGCCGCTGGGCCGTGATAGGGCTCCTTCTAACATAGTTAGAAGTCGAAGTGCGTCACGGTCCATGCAGCTTTCACCGTCGCCCACACCAGCAGAAGCTCTGGCGCGCGCACAGCTGCTCCTCGACTTTCCTCCTGCTGCAGAGAAGCTCGACGAATGGAGAGCCACCATCCGGAGCCTCGTCGGCATCGCCAACAAAGATGAGCCACGACCAGCGGGGCCCGTAGGCTGTCGCTCCGTCGAGCCACCGCATGCCAGCGGTGGACAGGACGGAGGCGATGTAGCCACGGTGCACTCTCCTCCTCCACACCAGCCGCCACGAGTGTCGATCCGTTGCGACGATGCTCGTGATGATATCTCCATAGCATCGTCCGATCCGCGGACCCACCACGACCAGCGTCAAGTTCTTCGGGAGTGAGCCCTTGAAGACGCTCGAACCACCATCGAGCGCCGGTGCGATGCGCGCCACCAGTCGGACAGGCGGGCAGGGCCCACTATGGACCACCCAACACCGGGATGATACGGTGGCCTACCCTACGAGGTGGGTTGTCCGGCCTTCACCCGTGAGCTGTGGCAGTTCCAATGGCCTCTCACCGCACGTTCAAGCCCGATGTTGGCGAGAAGTACAACGGCAAGACTCACCTGTCGGAGTTCCTCAGCATCTACACCATTGCGATGCAAGCTGTTGGGGCCCGCGACGATAAGGTGCTTGCCAATTACTTCCCGTTGGCACTCAAGCCCAATGTTGTGTCATGGTTGATGCACTTGCCGCTGGACTCCATTTCTTTTTGGTCGGATCTGTGTCATGAGTTTGTTGGCGCCTTTACTGGAGGCCACCAAGCTCATGGCCAGGCGAGTGACTTGCACATCATCCCCCAGAAGGAAGGAGAATACTTGCGCAAGTACATCCAAAGGTTCAGCCGAGTGGAGTATAACATCCCAGACGTTCATCCTGCCGCCGTGATCAGTGCATTCCATCAGAATGTGCACAACAGCAAGATGCGTGAGGAGCTGGCGATGAACAAGGTCAAGGATGTGGCCAAGCTTTATGTTCTGGACGATCGGTGCGCTCGAGCTAAAGAGGGGACGAAGTACCCCGATGAGGACACCGGCACGGAAACCGACTCCACAGATGACACCGGCGCCCCGGCAAAGAAGGGCCGGCGCCGTAACAGAAAGCGCAAGGGCAAGACATGCTTGCCGTCAAAGGATCCGACGACACCAGCACTGCCAAAAAGGCCAAGGCAAGCGACCCCAGCAAGGAGGTTGCCGGATGTGCCACTTGCCGGGCCTTGGCGGCTACCGACAAGCTAGGGGGCTCTAACAAGCAGTATTGCAAGATCCACCGCTCCAAAGGCCACGACCTCCAGAACTGCCAACAAGTTGAGTTGCTCGCTGAGAAGCAGAAAGCCGAATATGAATGGCGGGACAAGGAGAAGGGCCAAGATGGTGCCGAAGGATCCGGCAAGAAGCGTGGCGGCCAAGTAGGCCGCCACGGCAAGGATAATCAGCAAGAGAGGCCCGCCCGGGGCCGCGACAAGAAGCAGGAAGACGATGATCATGACGAGGACGATGAGTCCGGCGACCACGAGTTACAGAAATCCACAAAGGCCATGTGCGTCGATGGTGGTGCCTTCCTGCGTGCGTCGCACCGCTAGCTCAAGCAGTGGGCGTGTGAGATCACAGCGATGGAGCCATCACTCGACACCGAGGACCACCCTGACAACACTACTGCGGTCGGGTGCTTGCCATTGTTGTTTCACCAATGATCCGCAACCTCAAGGTGACAAAGATGCTAGTTGACGGCGGGGCCGGTCTAAACTTGATCTCACCTGTTGCGATCAAGAGGCTGCAGATCCCTCATGGTGACCTTGAGGAGATGGGCACGTTTCAAGGGGTCAACCCGGGGAGGAGCCAGCCGAAGGGAAAGGTCACGCTGCCCGTGACGTTTGGAGGCGAGTTGAACTACAGGACGGAGAGGATTGTCTTTGATGTAGCCGAGATCCCCTTGCCCTACAACGGGATCCTTGGCCGCTAGGTGCTGGCCAAGTTCATGGCAGCTTCTCATGATGCCTACAACATGCTGAAGATGCCCGGGCCGATGAACATTGTCACTGTCCCCTTCGACAAGAAAGATGCATTGATTTGCACTGACCAACTCTACCGGGAAGCGGTTGCAGCAGCTGCCGCCAAGGCACTTGCTCCTGCCATTGAAGCCCCGAGAGGAAAGAAGACCGGCGAGACTCCTTGCACTCACTCTGGCAAGCGCACCTCTTTGGGGTGTTGTGCTCCCGTCGAGGATGTGCCGGAGAGCTCCACCAGAAAGAGCAAGAAGTCCAGAGTTGCACCACCAGAGCCCAAGAAGGTGTCCATCAAGGAGGACGGCAGGGAGGAGCTTTCACCATAAGCTCCACCCTCGATGGCAAATAGGAAAGTGAGCTCGTCACTTTCCTACGGGTGAATGTCGATGTGTTTGCATGGCAAGCATCCGACATCCCCGGCATTCCCAGGGGAGTGATTGAGCACCATCTTGCTGTCTGTCCTCATGCACGGCCCGTCAAGCAGAAGGTCCGGAAGCAGGCTCTGGAGAGGCAGGAGTTCATCACGGAAGAGATCAGGAAGCTAGAGGCGGCATGCTTGGTAAGAGGGGTGCTCCATTCGAGGTGGCTGGCCAATTCGGTAGTAGTGCACAAGGCAAACGGGAAGTGGAGCTGTGTATTGATTACACAGATATCAATAAAGCTTGTCCAAAAGATCCTTTCCCGTTACCACGTATCGACCAGATTGTTGACTCCATGGCCGGGTGTGACCTGCTATCATTCCTCGACGCCTACTCAGGGTTCCATCAGATCTTCATGACAAGAGAAGATGAGGAGAAGACAACATTCATCACCCCATGTGGTACGTATTGCTTTTTACGGATGCCTTTCGGGTTGAAGAGTGCTGGCTCGACTTTTGCAAGAGCAGTCCAAATTGGTTTTGAGCCCTAGCTACATAGAAATATGGAAGCTTATATGGATGATATAGTGGTCAAAACCATGGAAAAAGAAGCACTTGTGCAAGATCTAGAGGAAACGTTTGCAAACCTGCGCAAGATCAACCTCAAGCTGAACCCTAAGAAGTGTGTCTTCGGTGTCCCGTCCGGCAAGCTTCTCGGGTTCTTTGTGTCGCAGTGTGGGATTGAGGAAAACCCAGACAAGATCAAGGCCATCGAGTAGATTGAGGCACCTAAGTGGATCAAGGACGTGCGTCGGCTCACTGGCTGCGTTGCCGCCATGAGCAGATTCATCTCCAAGTCTGCTGAGTGTGCCCTTCCCTTTTTCAAGATCTTGAAGAAGGCGGGCCCAATGGAATGGACCCCGGAGGCCAAGGCAGTGTTACAGGACTTGAAGAAATACCTCTCCTCTACCCCAGTGCTGGTTGCGCCTAAACCACAAGTTGTTGTATCTAGCGGCAACAAATCAAGTGGTCAGCGCCGAGCTGGTGGCGCAGCGGGAGGTCGACGAAGAGGCAGCAGCAACGGCAGAGTCGACGGATGGCGAGCCAGAACCCTCCCCGGCAGGGCTTGGTCCCGGCAAGACTAAGACCCCGGCAAGGACTGACACTAGTGCGATAGGGCCCGCGTGACTAGGTGAAGTGGTGCAGAAGAAGAAGATGGTGCGGCACCCAGTTTACTTCGTCACCTCCCTCTTGCAGGGGGCTAGGTCGAGGTACTCTGGTGTGCAGAAATTGCTCTTCGGCCTCCTAATGGCCTCGAGGAAGATGCGTCATTACTTCCAAGCACATGAGATCACCGTTGTCTCCGTTGCAACGGGTACTGCATAACCCAGATGCAACGAGGAGGATTGTGGAATGGGCCCTAGAGCTGTCAAGTTTTGGTTTGAAGTTTGAAAGCACCTCGACAATTCAGAGCAGATTCTTGGCAGAGTTCATTGATGAATGGACCTTGATGCGTGACGAAGAAATCCAGGAGACCACACTCCCCGGCAAGGAAACAAGTCACAACTGGATTATGTACTTTGATTGGGCCTACTCGCTACAAGGCGCCGGTGCTGGTGTCCTGCTCGTCGCACCCACCGGAGAGCACCTCAAGTACGTGATCCAAATGCACTTTCCCTGGGAGATGTTGACGAACAACACTACTGAGTACGAGGGATTGCTTGCCTGTCTCAGGATTACGGCATACCTCGGAGTCAAGAAGCTCATTGTTAGGGGCGATTCGTAGCTTGTCGTCATGAAGATTAACAAGGACTATCAGAGCCCGTTGATGGAAGCCTACATCGAGGAAGTGAGGAAACTGGAGGAGCGCTTTGACAGTATACAGGCAGAGCATGTCCCCCGAGTGGAGAATGACATCACCGACTACTTGTCAAAGCGCGCTGCCCTCAAGCTACCTGTGGAACCAGGTACTTTTGTGCTTCGGTTAACTCAACCATCCGTTGAACCATCAATAGAGTAGAATAAGCGAAGGAAGTCCAGCCCCGGCAAGTACTTCCCTACAGAGCTCCCTGGAGCCGCCAGCAAAGGAGTTGCCGTGGATGCCGAGCCTGCTGTGGGACAACCGACTCCGGCATGGCGCCAAGTCCTTGTCGTGGAGGCAACCGTTCCCGTGGCGGAAGAAATACCTTTGGTCCATGCCGTCGAGCCATGGGATCCAGCATGGGCGCAACATACCATCTGATTCCTCCAAATAGGGGAGCTTCCTGAGGAACATGAAGAAGTAGAGAAAGTAGCCCGCCGGTCTGCTCTGTACTAGTTCGTTGACAATATTCTGTACAGAAAAAGACCGAATGGAGTGAAATTGATGTGCATCTCCCGGGAAGAAAGACTGGAGCTGTTGGCAGAGATACATGGAGGCATATGTGGCTCCCACATAGGGTCAAGGGCCCTTGCCGGCAAGGCTATCCAGCAAGGTTTCTTCTGGCTCACTGCCCTCCAGGATGTGAGGACACTAGTAACCAAGTGTGAAGCGTGCCAGTTGCATTCGAAGAAGATTCATCACGCGACTCAAGCCTTTCAGAAACCCTCTATCCTGGCCATTCTCGGTCTGGGGGCTCGACATACTGGGCCCTTTTCCCCGCACCGTCGGGGCCTTTGAGTACTTGTACGTTGCAATCGACAAGTTCACAAAGTGGCTAGAGGTGGAAGCAGTGATGAAGGTGACCGCACAGTCAGCCATCAAATTCTTCAAGGGGTTAGTTTGCCACTTTGGTGTGTCTAACAGAATCATCACTGATAACGGCACGCACTTCACAATCCACACCTTCATGCATTATATTGAAGACCTCGGCAGCAAGGTGTGTTTTGCTTCTGTGGCACACCCACGGAGCAACGTCCAAGCAGAGAGGGCAAATGCTGAAGTGCTACGTGGCCTAAGGACGAAGAATTTTGACAGGCTGCACAAGAGCGGGAGGCGCTGGATTGATGAGTTGCCGGCAGTTCTTTGGTCGATTAGAACGACGCCAAATCGAGCCACCGGCCGGACACCCTTTGCCCTGGTTTACGGGGCAGAAGCAGTTCTCCCCATGGAACTCATATACGGGTCACCTCGGGTGCTCGCTTATGATGATCTTGAGCAAGAGCAATTGCGGTAAGATGATGCAACGCTCCTCAAGGAAGATCATCTTCGGGCGGCTGTGAAAGCAGCACGCTACTAGCAAGCCTTGCGCCACTGCCATAGCCGCAAGGTTCATGCCCGAAACTTTGAGGAAGGCGACCTTGTTCTTCGACGCGTTCGGTTAGCCAAGAATTCCAACAAGTTGACACCGAAGTGGGAAGGCCCTTTTCGGGTAACACGAGTCACCAGGCCTGGCGCAGTGGGGGAGACCGAAGATGCCATTCAAGTGAGCAACTACTGGAACATTGAGCATCTTTGCAAGTTTTACTCGTAAGGCGCGGCTGCCGGGCCCCCGGCAGGCCACCCTTTGTACAAGCCTTGCTGGCAAGGCACATAACCCTTTGTACAAAGACAAGCACAGACCCTGAGCATAAATAAACGAAGCGCTGGCACCCTAAGTCATAGCATGCATGCTAGATTGAATCTCCCCCTCGGTTAGGGTTGATAGTGCTTAGCAGCGACTAATCCCTAGCATAGAGGTCGATTTTGCGTCTCTTTGTTCATGTCCATCCTCTTTGGTCCACAGGGTACATAAGTGCTTCCGCCAAGCTAAGGGGAAGAAAGAGAACAAGCCGGCGCTCCGACCCCAGCAAGCCAAGCTTGTCGGGAGCTAAGGACACAAAGGCCCACCCACGACAAGCCAGGGTTGCCGGGGGCTGCAGATCCAGATAAGCTTTCTTATCTCTTGTTATGCATTTCCGTATAAACATTGGGACGTATGAAACCTCGTTTTATTCCGAGACTGCCGTGCTCCCTTCGTTCCTACCACCCAAGAACTTCTTGGTTCGGAATCTGGTTGTAGCCGCAGCGGCAAGGAAGAAAGCATAGGGCTCACCCCTACTTCGTCCATGCCTCCACCAAAGGAGTGAGTATGGTCGAACGGAGTAGGGGAGCGGCAACGCCTGTTGCCGGGCAATATTGTTTATGTTGAAAATAACGAGGATTTGTTCCTTGGTATGGGCTTTGCTCACACACACAAGACCCGGCAAGCCTTTTTTTCATTAATACGCTCCATACAGGTACAGTTCGTACGTAATGTAAACATGAACAGAGAGGTTACACGTTTTAAATCTAACTAAGGCCCTTAGGCTTACAAGCTAAAAAAAAGATAAGGTGCCGGTAATCCCTTTCATGTCCCTCTCCTCAGGAAATGGAACAAGAAGGCAAAAGGGTAGAAGGAGCACCTAGGCGAGGTACGAGCAGCAGAAGGCACCAAGAGAACATGTCGGTGGCCGCCTGGGAGAGGTCTGGTGGTGGTGGTGCCCGAGGAAGAGCTGGAAGATGAGGCAGTGGTTCGTCAATACGCTACGAAGGCATCGGTGCCATCGTACTCCGACTTGACGGCCCGCCACCCGCCTTCTTCGCTTTCTCCGGCCTTCCCACGCCATCCGCCCAAGGAGGCGATGTCGAGAAGTTCAAGGAGCCGGCTCGACCGGGAGAAGGAGCCCGGTGAAGATACTGCTGCTGCCGGCACTGCCCCGGGGTGGCGGGTCCGACACCTAGTCGGACCCGTCATCCTCTTGCCTGCTACCCTCGTCGTCGCTGCCGCTGTCCTCCTCGTCGCTCTCGCCTGAGGACGAGTCTTCGTCATCCGAGGAACTCTCCATGCAACACTTCAGGCGAGTTCCGAAATCGCCATAGACCTTGACGGAGAGGAGGCCATTCTCCATTAACTTGAGGTAGAGAATGAGGCCCGGCGTTAGGCTGTGGATGCGAGCGAAGGTCTTCCACCCGCGGCGAAGATACATGACGTGGGGGACTGGGAAGTCGATGTCGGCCCATGTGCCGTTGTTCCCGCAACCCCTCATGTGCAGCCTCAGTGACTGCGGCGGGTCAAGCTCCATCTCCTGAGCGAATGGGGCCGGGAGACGAAGACGACGGTGCACCGGCAGACGCAGCCTAATGAAGAACTCGCAAGGGTTGTCCCCGACGTGGCCCTCCATTGGGGGAAGGACCGCTGGCGGGGGCAAGGCCGACGCGCCGCCCCGTCCTCCTCTACCCCAGGCACCGCGGAGGCCTCGGCCTCGCCCCCTTCCCCTGCCCCTCACGGCTGGCTCCACCGCCATGGGCTCTTGGGGAGGAGCGATGTGTTGTCAAGCAGAGACCCTCGCTGGCACCGATGAAGCATCAGCACACCCTCTCACCATGACCGAAGGGAGGAAGGAGCAGGGATGGGGAGAGGCGGATAACGAAGGACTAAGAGGCACCATCCCTCCCGCTCCCCTCCTTATAAAGGGATGCGGTCGAGGCTCGGCCACCCCTCTCAGCCAATCCGGCTCATTAAGGTGACAGCAGGCGAGGCCGTCGACCGCCCTCTGTCGTGGTTCTAAGTCTGACAGTAGAAAGGGGGGGTAGGTATGGAGAGGCAAGATCTTAGCTACGGCGAAGATGTACACACGAGGTTTACGAGTTCAGGCCCTTCTCGGAGGAAGTAATAGCCCTATGTCTCGGTGCCCGGAGGCGGTCGATTGGTTTATGTGTGTTGTGTTACAGGGGGGTGCGAACCCTTGTCCCAAAGGAGGGGGTGGCTTATATAGAGTGAGCCAGGACCTCAGCCCGCCTCCATTACAAGGAGCTTAATGTACATAAAGTAAGGGAGTTACTGGTAACGGCAGCCTTAAATACTCTTAATGCTCATGAAGACTAAGGAATGAATGCTCGGCTGTTGTGTGCTCTTCCGACCTCGTCTTCAATATGGTCGAGTCATTCCCCATACGGTCGAGTGAAAGTGGGGAATGATGGTTTAGTGATTACACCGTCGAGTGGATTCTTGGTCTTCTTATCTTCTGGGGTAGTGACCTCGGGTAGGACGTATAGCTCAGGCCTATGACCCTACCCCAGGTTTGTACCCTCATCAGTAGCCCCCGAATGGATTAAGGTGCGAGTGCAAAATAGACTGAAATTAAGCTTGACCTGAGCCTAGGGATCTCGCGAGCGCTTTCTGCACGTCTGAGTGCCCGTGTCGATGTTTGGTGTCGACTCAGTCGCCTTGATCTATTCAGTGAACAGTCGAGTGAACTGTTGATCTTATGTGCCGAATGTCGCGTTGAGTGCGGGATCCTGGGCGCAATTGCCTGCACTGTATCCCGGATTCTGCGGGATACGAAATTTCGGCGAAGCGCTCCAGACGGGGAGTGCTGAAGCGGGAGGAGCAGATAAACAATGATTCCTCGATTCTCGTGCCGCCTTTTTTCGCCACGTACGCTGTGCACGACTGTTGCGGGATTTGATGGGATCGCCTGGTCCCACGCATTAGTCACTTGGAAACAACCTCTTATAAGGTGGCCGGACAGAGGCGCCGGTATTGTGCACATCTTCTCTTCCTTCTTCTTTCTCCGTCTCTCCGCCACACCTTACTCCCCCGCTCCGACGCTGCTGCTCCGACGTCGCTGCTCCATCGCCATGGTGAAGGACAAGACGGCGGCGCTAGAGCGCGCAAAGAAGACAAGGGAGGTGCCGAAGGGCAGGAAGCAGCAGCACGGGTCATCATCGCGCGCGAGGCTGCCGCCGGGCTTGATCCAAGGTGATTGGATCGATTCTTTGATTCAGCAGGCGGACCTGGACGAGTTGGCAGACTCGGGGTTAATCGCCAAGGGAGCGGCAAGGCTGCCGGAGGGGGAGATGAGCCCTCAGCCTCAGCCGGGTGAGTGTGTTCTGCTCGCCACCCATGTCGACCGCGGCTTTTCGCTTCCCCCGCACCCTTTCTTCCGGGGGTTTCTGAACTTTTTTGGTGCTCAACTCCACCACTTCTCCCCCAACACCATCACGTATTTAGCTGCTTTCGTGTCGATGTGCGATAACCTCTTGGGGTGTCGACCGCACTGGGGCCTTTTCAAGCACATCTTCACTATTCGTTCTCAATCGGTAAAGAAGGAGAAGTCGAGTGATTCGAAAACCCATGTCATCCAGATGTGTGGGGGTTTAGGTATCCAAAAGAGGAAAGGGAGTGCCTTTCCTACTATGACTCTTCCTGATTCCGTTAGAGGCTGGCAATCGACTTGGTTCTATTGCTAGGATGTCGCGGCTCCAGGTCAGTCGACCAGCCTTCCCCACTTCTCGTTTGACCGAGTCCAGACTCCTGCCCCGCTGAAAGTTACGACTGGTGAGAACATGGAGATGAGGATGTTGGTAGATAGGGTGATCCATCTTATCAATGATGGCGTCACGGGTCTGGATCTATTGGAGGTGTTCCTCAGTCGACGTATCCAGCCTCTCCAGGCCCGCGATCATCCGATCTGGCTATATTCCGGACTGGACAACACCGCACGGGTTCATCCAGAAGAAGTACCGTCTGCAACAGTAGCTTCGTGGCTGAGAAGCATTACAGGCAATCAGGACAATCCCAGAGGATCTAGGCGAGTCGTCCCCTTTAGCAGCGACAACCCACCCGACAAGGTATGCTTTTCGCTCCGACTGTTTTTTCGACTGTACTTTGAGATTGACCGACTCATGTTTGACCAACTTTGTTCTGCAGGTGTTCACTAAGATGCATTCGATGCCCAATGGCAAGCAGGCTTTGGAGCAGACCCAGGAGGGGGAGGACAGTGCGGAAGATAGTGACGAGTGGGATTCTCAGGAAGACGAGGAGGAGGAGGAGGAGAGCGAGGAGTCGGACAAGGAGGAGGAAGTCGACTCGCCGCCGCGCTCCGAAAGGTGTGGGTCCGAGTGCCAATACCCAGAAGCGCACTCAGATGTTGACTCCGGAGCTGATGGAGAAGGTGGCCAAGCAGCCTAGAGTTGCTCCCTCCAAGGCTCGGAAGACACTGCCGCGCATCAAGATGGACGTCCCCGTTGCCTCAGGGTGGGTATCTTGTTCGTGTTTCCGTAAGTCGACTCAAAAATTTCTTGATCTGACCAACCCATCCTTGTGTCTTTCCAGCCCTACCTCTGCTGCCACTGTCATGGACGTCGACAAGGTACCAGGAGAGGAAGAGGCCACCTCTTGAGATGGTAAGTTCATTCGACCAAGTTCTGTTTAGTCGAGTGGATGGCCAATTGACAGAAAACTTGACATTTCTCTTCTTATGTAGCTCCACAAGATATCGTTGTGCTTCCTGATGACGAAGAAGAAGAAGTGCCTCTACAGGAGAGGAAGAAGAAGAGTGGAAGTTCAAGAAGGAGGAAGCTTGAAGTCCAGGTCCCTCAGTCGACACCGGCGACTGAAGCGATGGTCAGGACCAACGTCACATTCGCTAACCCATTGACGACTGATCGTCCGTCGGGGTCGACTGCACAGACACCTGCTGCACCGGTACAACTCCACTCATCTGACCCAGCAGCTACTTGGGCCCCTCTGGAGCCATCTCTCTTTGCTACATATCAAACTCCAGAAGTCTCGCCGAGTGCTGCTAGAGAAGCTCTTCGCCAGGCGAACCTTGTCATGGAGTAGGTGAAAGTGATGCATGAAGCCAGTCAGATAGCTTACAATGCGAGCACTGCTCTTCAGACCAACGTTCAGGTCAGCAAAACTCTGACTAAAATTTCTGGATGCCACTTTTATATCTGATCACCCACTGGGTGTTCTTTCGTTTAGAACTCAGGAAATCTTCAATTCTGCACTTTTCGAATCAGTGGGGGCACGTCGAGTGCACCCACTAGGTGTAGTCCCCGAGACCACGGTCGGCTGCTGGCAGTCGACTGAGGTCTAATGATGTGTGTCTCTCTTTTTTTTTGAACTCATGCTGAGTATTGATCTAATCCAGTGGGGGCACGCTAAGTGCACCCACTGGGTGTAGTCCCCGAGACTACTATTGAAAACTTGATTTGGCAGTAGTCTTAGAGTAACTCTTTGCTTTCACTCGGCTCTGCGATCTGTCAACTGATATGTTTTGTCTTTCTGGTTGCAGAGGTCTTGTGATCTTGGAGCTCGTCTCACCGAGTTGAAGAAGAAACATATCAGCGTTGAACTTGACCTCGAACTTGCGAAGAAGAATCTGAGGACTGCCCAACAAGAAACAGCCATCATGGGAGGTAATCACTCGACCATCCTGTCTGTTTTGTAACTTCATGCTTTGCGCTAGTTTTTCCTTCAGTCTCTTTGAACCGAGTGATTTCACACGAGCAGATGTGCATAGTGAAAATCGTCAACTTCAGTCTTGTCTGAAGAGTGTTGTTTCTTTAGAGAGGATGAAGGAGGCTTTGGAGCAGAAGGATCTGGATCTGGCAGCCACTCAGAAGGAGGCACGCGAGAAGACAAAGCTTGCGGACCAGAAGCTGGCTTTGGTCAGCAAACTGGAGGAGGAGAACAAGAAGCTGAAGGCTGCCATCATAGACGCCAACCAGGAAGTTCAGCAACTGAAGAAGGACAAGGAATATCTGACCACTGAAGTTGGCGGCCTTAAGACCAAGACCGATAAGCTAGAGTCCTATCTGGAGCAACTCGCCGCCAAACTTGTTCTAAAGCTTGAAGGTATGATCAGTCGACTCATCACTTTGTTGCCGATTGAACTTTATCATCTCGTCATCGATTCACTTTTGCAATGGGACAGAGCTGTGTCAGGACTTTGAGGCCTAAACTGGGCGGGTCAAGACAGGTCTCGACCCCATCAACTGTCCCCTGAAAGATGAAGTTGCGATGAACTTGCTTCGACTGGAATCGCGCTTGGACGGTGCAGTCAACTATCTGGCTCGGCTGAAGGCGGTGATGACCCGAGTGGATGCTGAGCTCTGGCCTCGGGAGGAACTGTCTCAAGACCTCGAATCCTTGATGGCTCGGCTAAACCAGATTCCAAGTCGAGTGCAAGAGTGAAAGAAATCCTCTGCCCACTGTGTTGCTGATGTTGCTTTGTCTCTGGTCCGAGTGCACTGCAAGGAAGCTAAGGAAGACAAGTTGGCAGCTCTCAAAGTGGCAAACACTAAGAAGCACTCCTTCCAAGATTTCATGGACACTTTCCTCGAGGCAGCCACTCGCATCACCGACGGCATCGACTTGACAGCTTCTGCGACCCGGCCAGTCCTTCTCCCACCGAGTAATCAAAAGAAAAACATTATGCTATCAATTTTATTTGCCTCAGAATGCCGAGTGAATTTGTAACCGTTAAAACTCCTTCGGGCCTGATGCCCGAGCACTTTATTCTGTGGTTAAGAAACTTTGGATTTGTCACCTCATAAACTGCGTCTGTCTTCGAACGAAAACCGTTTTTCCCTCGAATTGTTGTCTGTTTGCTTGATGCAGCTGCTGGAGGAGGTTGGCCAGTCGACTGATCGGGTGGTCCTTGGGCAACCTTGATTTGCTTATCAATGAGGCGTTCCAGTCGACTGATCGGACGATCCTTGAGCAGCATTGATTAGTTCATCAGCAAGGCACTCAACAATGGTCTCAACATTCCTGTCAACCGATTGGGTGATCCTTGAGGAGCATTGATCAACTCATCAGCAAGGTATTCAGCAATGGTCTTGACGTTCTTGTCAACCGATTCGGTGATCCTTGAAGAGCATTGATCAGCTCATCAGCAAGGCACTCAGCAATGGTCTCGTCGTTCCAGTCGAACAATCGGGTGACCTTTGAGTAGCATTGATCAGCTCATCATCAAGGCACTCAGCAATGATCTTGACGCTCCTGTTAACCAATTGGGTGATCCTTGAGGAGCATTGATCAGCTCATCAGCAAGGCATTCAACAATGGTCTTGACATCCCTGTCAACCACCCGGAAAGGTTTTTCAAACTTAGGCGAGCACTTGGCTGCAGCTAAGCCTCCGAGTGGGAGGAGCGCTCACCACTCGGTAGGATTTTTCAAACTTAGGCGAGTACGGGACTGCAGCTAAGCCTCGGGGTGGGAGGTTCGCTCTCCACTCAGTAGGATTTTGGTACTTAGGCGAGCACTGCGCTGCAGCTAAGCCCCCGAGTGGGAGGTTTGCTCTCCACTCGGTAGGATTTTTATTACTTAGACGAGCACTGTACTGTAGCTAATCCCCGAGTGAGAGGCAGACTCATCACTCGGTAGGATTTTTATCACTTAGGCGAGCACTGGGCTGCAGCTAAGCCCCCGAGTGAGAGGCAGACTCATCACTTGGTAGGATTTTCATTACTTAGGAGAGCACTGGGCTGCAGCTAAGCCCCCGAGTGAGAGGTTTGCTCTCCACTCGATAGGATTTTTATTACTTAGGCAAGCACTGGGCTGCAGCTAAGCCCCCGAGTGAAAGGCAGACTCATCACTCGGTAGGATTTTTATCACTTAGGAGAGCACTGGGCTGCAGCTAAGCCCCCGAGTGAGAGGCGGACTCATCACTCGGTAGGATTTTCATTACTTAGGCAAGCACTGGGCTGCAGCTAAGCCCCCGAGTGAGAGGCAGACTCATCACTCGGTAGGATTTTCATTACTTCGTCTTAAGCGAAAAAGATTCGCTGCTTAGGTAAATCGTACAAAAGAAATAAACAACAATTATTTGGAAGAAGTAGATTTTGTCTTTGATGGTCAAACTAAAAGGGATCCCTTATAACATCCCATCATTCTAAATATTTAAGAATAGAAAGGGCGGAGCAGATCCGCATTCCAGGCGCGTGGCTCATCTTTATTATGCTCGACGTTGAAGAGACGGTAAGCTCCGTTGTGGAGCACCTTGGTGATAACAAAAGGACCTTCCCAAGCAGGAGCAAGCTTGTGAGGTCTTTGCTGATCCAGTCAAAGAACCAGGTCTCCTTCTTGAAACGCTCGACCCCTCACGTTTCTTGCATGAAATCTACGCATGTCCTGCTGATAGATGGTCGACCGGATCAAGGCCATCTCTCTTTCTTCTTCCAAGAGGTCAACTGCATCTTGCCAAGCATGTTCTGCTTCTTCTTCCGAGAAGAGTTTGACTCGAGGCGCATTGTGGAGCAAATCACCGGGGAGCACGGCTTCGGCTCAATAGACTAAGAAGAATGGAGTCCTTCTAGTCGACCGGTTAGGGGTTGTCCTCAATCCCCACAGCACGGATGGGAGCTCGTCGACCCAGGCTCCAGCTGCATGTTTCAGGTCACGCATCAACCGAGGCTTCAATCCTTTGAGAATCAATCCATTCGCCCGCTCGGCCTGTCGATTCGACTGAGGATGGGCGATCGAAGCGTAGTCGACTCTCGTGCCTTGGGAGGCGCAAAAGGCTTTGAATTCTTCAGAATTGAAGTTTGAGTCGTTATTCGTGATGATGCTGTGTGGAATGCCATATCTGAATATAAGTTCCCTGATGAAACTCACAGTTGTGATTGCTTCAAGGCTTTTGATGGGCTTGGCTTCGATCCGCTTGGTGAACTTGTCGACTGCCACCAGCACATGAGTAAACCCGCTCCTGCCTCTCCTCAAAGGTCCAACCATGTCCAGTCCCCAGACGGCGAAGGGCCAGACGAGTGGAATTGTTTTTAGAGCTGACGCAGGTTTATGGGACATGTTGGAGTAAAACTGGCAACCTTCACACTTGTCCACTATTTCCTTAGCCATCTCGTTGGCCCGCGGCCAGTAAAACCCAGCTCGATACGCTTTGGCCACGATGGCCGAGAGGATGCATGGTGACCACAGGTTCCCGAGTGAATATAATTCAGGATCAGTCGACCTTCCTCTGGCGTGATACACTTCTAGAAAACTCCAGTTGCACTTTCTCTGAACAACCGCCCCTTTATCACAGTAAAGGCCTTGCATCACCGGACGACTTGTCGAGCCTCCTCTTCTTCTTTGGAAGTTCTTTCCTAAGAATATATGCGATGTATGGCACTGTCCAGTCGGGAGTGATGACCAGAACCTCCATGACTAAGTCGACCACGGCTGGGATGTCAACTTCAGTCGGATCTGTAGCATTCTTGGGCTGTGGCGACTCTTCTATGAAGGGATCCTCCTGAACCGAAGGCAAATGAATATTTTCCAGAAACACATTACGGGGGATGGCCTCTCTCTTGGAACCTATCTTCGCCAACTCATCTGCGGCTTGATTTTTCAATCGGGGCACATGGTGAAGCTCCAACCCCTCAAACTTCTTTTCCAACTTCCTAACAGTGTTGTAGTAACCAGTCATGGATGGACTTCTGACATCCCATTCTTTCATCACCTTGTTAACCACCAAATATGAATCGCCATATACCATGAAGCGACGAACGCCGAGTGAAATGGCCATGCGCAACCCATACAGAAGCACTTCGTATTCTGCTTCATTGTTGGAGGAATCAAAGTGAATCTGGAGAACGTAATTGAGCTTGTGTCCACAGGGGGACACCAATACTACTCCAGCACCTGACCCGTTTAGCATCTTGGAACCATCGAAGAACATGGTCCAATGTTCTGAGTGAACTTGAGTCGGTAGTTGCTGTTCAATCCACACGGCAAGGAAATCCGCGATTGCTTGGGATTTGATAGCTTTCTTTGCCTCAAACTTGATGTCCCAGTGGAAGGAGTTCAATCGTCCATTTTGCTACTCGACCAGTTGCATCTCTGTTATTCAGGATCTCAGACAACGATGCGGCGCTGACGACTGTAATAGAATGATCAGAGAAGTAATGTGCAACCTTCTTCATGGTCATGTAAATTCCATAGACCAGCTTCTGATAATGAGGGTAGCGCTGCTTGGACGGAGTCAAACCTTCAGAGAGATAATAAATTGGGCGTTGAACCTTGTACGCTTTTCCTTCCTCTTCTTGCTCGACCGTGAGTACTGTACTGACAACTTATCCAGTGGGTGCACTTCAAAGCAGTAAAGGCTCTTTGCTGATTGGCGCAGCGAGCACCGGCTGGGTGGAAAGCAGGGTTTTGAGCTCTGCAAACGCTGCATCAACTTCTTCAGACCACTCGAACTTATAAGACTTCTTCATCAATCTGTAGAGAGGCAAGGCCTTTTCACCGAGATGAGAGATGAATCGACTCAAGGCGGCCAAACAACCAGTCAGCTTCTGAACGTCATGCAATTGCACGGGGCGTTTCATTCGGAGGATGGTATCAACTTTTTCTGGATTTGCATCGATCCCTCGTTCAGAAACGAGAAAACTGAGGAGTTTTCCTCCTGGTACTCCAAATGTGCACTTTGACGGGTTAAGCTTGATATCGTACCTTGTTAGGTTCGCAAAGGTTTCTGCAAGATCAGTCAACAGGTCGGAACTTTTGCGAGAGTTTATCACGATGTCATCCATATATGGTTCCACATTCCGACTGATTTGGGTGAGCAGGCACTTCTGAATCATTCTCATGAACGTGGCTTCGTCGTTTTTACGACCGAATGGCATGGTGACATAGCAAAAACACCCGAATGGGGTGATGAAGGCTGTTTTTATTTCATCGGGACCATACAGTTGGATCTGATGATACCCAGAATAGACATCTAAAAAAGACAAGCGGTCACACCCCGCAGTCGAGTCAACAATTTGATCGATACGGGGGAGAGGGAAGTGATCTTTTGGGCAGGCCCGATTGATATGCTTGAAATCAACGCACATGCGAAGCGAATCGTCCTTCTTGGGTACCATGACGACATTGGCAAGCCACTCAGAGTGGTAGATTTCATGGATGAACTCTACTACCAACAATCGAGCCACTTCCTTGCCGATTGCTTTTCTCTTCTGTACGGCGGACCGCCGAAGGTGCTCTTTGATGGGTTTTACCTTGGGGTCGACACGCAAAACGGTGCGCAGCCAGTCCTCTGGGTACACCTAGCATGTCAGAGGGTTTCCATGTGAAGATGTCCCAGTTCTCACGGAGGAACTGGATGAGCGCTTCTTCCTATTTGCTGTCGAGCGTCGTTGATATATGAGTCGGTGCAGCATTGGTATCAGTCGGGTGAATATGGATCGGTTTTGTTTCACCACTCAACTGAAACACGAAGTCCGTCGCAGGCTTCTTGGCTCGGAGCAAATCACTCGGATCTGCACTTTTCTGATACTCTTCGAATTCAACCGCCGTCATCTGTGCATCAGCGATTTTGGAACCTTTCTGGAAACATTCTTCTGCTTTCTGCCGATTGCCAGTGACCGTGATCACACCTTTGGGACCAGCCATCTTCAGCTTGAGCTACACATAACACGGTCGATCCATGAAACACGCGTACGCCGGTCTCCCTAGGATGGCGTGATAAGCACTCTGGAAATCCACGACTTCAAACGTCAACTTTTCCTTCCGGTAATGCTTGTAGTCAGCGAAAACCACGTCGAGAGTGATCTGGCCGAGTGATTCGGCCTTCTTTCCGGGAATAACACCGTGAAAGCTCATGTTGCTCTCGCTAAGCTTGGACATCAGGATGCCCATCCATTTCAAAGTTTCAGCATACAGGATATTCAGGCCACTGCCTCCATCCATCAGCACCTTAGTCAGTCGAGTGCCACCAACCACTGGGTCGACCACCAACGCTTGCCTCCCAGGGGTGGCTATGCGATCTGGGTAGTCTGACTGGTCGAATGTGATGGCTGCCTGAGACCATTTCAAGTACGTGGTCGTTGTCGCCGGAGCAACCATGTTCACCTCTCTGTTGATGACCTTCAACCGACTCTTTCTCTCAACATCAGCAAAAATCACGAGGGTGGAATTGACCTTGGGGTAACCATCATCTTCTTCTTCTTCCTCATCTCTGCCCGACTCCTTATCCTTCTCACTGGGATGTTTCCCCCGGAAATGTTGGATCAAGAGTCGACATTGTCGAGTGGTATGCTTCGGGTAAATCAGATTACCTTCCTCGTCTTTCTTCGTGTGGATGTGACATGGCATGTCCAGCACATCATTTCCTGCACGATCTTTTACCTTTTTAGGAGGCCAGGGCCCCTTAGGTTTTCCCTTGAACTTTCCTTGAGCTACTGCTGCAATCTCACCAGGTGCTGCTGGTTCGGCTTTACGCTTTTGTTTCCGACTGGAACCACCTCCACCGGCCTCTTGACTGACCGGTTTACTCTTCCCGCTACGGAGTCGATCCTCTTCTTCTCCGTTAGCATACCTGGTGGCGATCTCCATCATCCGGGTCAAAGTCATATCTCCAGTCCGACCGAACTTTAGAACCAACTCTCGATACTTGACACCTTCCTTGAAAGCACACACTGCCTGATGCTCTGATACATTCTCCACGGTATGATGCAAAGTGGTCCACCTCTAAGTGAATTCTCTCAAAGTTTCATTCGGCTTCTGCACACAATGTTGCAACTCGGGAAGCCATGCCGGCCGTTTGCACGTGCCCTCAAAGGTCCTAACAAACACTCGAGATAACTCCTCCCAACTGTGTATACTGTCCGGGGCCAACTGAGTCAACCACGCTCGGGCTGACTCTTCCAACATAAGAGGGAGATGCTTCATTGCAATCTCGTCGTTTTTGCCTCCAATCTGCACTGCCACTCGATAATCCTCGAGCCAAGTTTCGGGCTTGGATTCTCTAGTGAACTTGCTGACCCCTGTTGCTAATCTAAAGTTGGGAGGAATCACTGCAGCCCTGATGGCTCTGCTGAAACACTCTGGGCCAGAAACATGTGACCTGCTGCCACTCGGGAGGTCTCTGCCCAGGTCTTCTCTATGTGCTCTATTCCGGTCGACCAGGCCTTGGACGATAATGGATCTCGCATCGAAGCCTGGCTCTCTTGGGTCGACTGGAACTCTGTGCTCGTCCCTGTGATGGCGCTTGTCATCGTGCTGCCGAGGCACATACGATGCACTCGTCAGAGCAGGCGTTGGCTCTCGACGATGATTGTCGCGGTCGAACTGACAACCGTACTGCCCACGACCCTCGCGCCACGGGGGCGATCTTGGGCTATGGGCCGACTGAACTATATCCGCTGCCACGGACTTGCTATGTATCCTATTCCATGACTGAGACACCGCGGAATTCTGTTCTCCTGCTGCTCTGAGCAGGGCCCGAATCTGTTCGAACCCTCGGCCAGCCTCAGACTAGGACGGCTGAATCGACTCTGCAATCCGGGCCGCAGCAGTGAGGTTCTGAATCGGAGTACGGTATACCTTAGGTGGAGGCGGGAAAAGCTGCCGTCGACTAGACTCATGAAGTCGTTCCCGGGCTCGCTCGTCGAGAGCTCGCTGCAAGTTCTCCAGTCGAGTGCGCTCAGCCAAATTAGCCAAGCGCGCTTCCTCCAAGGCCCGAGCCTCGGGGGTTTCTCCGGCGATGGGCGTGTGAAGTGCGTCCATGTTGCGACGACGAAGATCTTATCTCTGCTGCGAAGAGAGAGGTTCAGGACGATACTCCTTGTGGACCTGTGATGGATCACCACCAGCCTCTTCGCCTTCCTCGCGGCGAAAGCCAGGTGGGCCACGCGGACCATCGACCGTCAAGACTTCAGCCGCAGGATCGCTGCTATCGCACTCGGACGTCGTCTCCGCGGAGCCAGTCGACAGATCGAACAGGCCGTGGAGAGTTTCGTTGGGCTCGATTGCCGCGACTTGATGGGTGGTCGAATGACGAGCCACCGCATGTCTCACCCACCGCTGCAGCCGCGACCGACCGGATCGCTTGCGGCGACGAACAATGGGGAGGGGAGATGCTACCGGAGCCAACTGATACTGGGTCGACGGCTGTCGAAGAAGAACGCCATGAACGCACGCGCGAAAGTGTGTCGCCCCTAGGATGGGGAGCGCCTCGACATCGAGCAGAGCTTCCTGGAGCCACGTCGAGTCGTCGGCGACGAAAACGAGCGCGCCGAGACGTATCTCGCGGCCCTCAACTATCTCGCCACCGGAAACCATGATGATGATCAGAAAACAAACTTGCAACTTCACCAACAAGTCGCTAAGACACCTGCCCCACGGTGGGCGCCAATTGTCGTGGTTCTAAGTCTGACAGTAGAAAGGGGGGTAGGTATGGAGAGGCAAGATCTTAGCTATGGCGAAGATGAACACACGAGGTTTACGAGTTCAGGCCCTTCTCAGAGGAAGTAATAGCCCTACGTCTTGGTGCCCGGAGCCGGTCGATTGGTTTATGTGTGTTGTGTTACAGGGGGGTGCAAAACCCTTGTCCCAGAGGAGGGGGTGGCTTATATAGAGTGCGCCAGGACCTCATCTCGCCTCCATTACAAGGAGCTTAATGTACATAAAGAAAGGGAGTTACTGGTAACGGCAGCCTTAAATACTCTTAATGCTCATGAAGACTAAGGAATGAATGCCCAGCCGTTGTGTGCTCTTCCGAGTCCTGGTCTTCAGTATGGCCGAGTCGTTCCCCATACGGTCGAGTGAAAGTGGGGAATGATGGTCGAGTGATTACACCATCGAGTGGATTCTTGGTCTTCTTATCTTCTGGGGTAGTGACCTTGGGTAGGACGTATAGGTCAGGCCTATGACCCTACCCCAGGTCTGTACCCTCATCACCCTCCCCGCCCAATTGAAGGCACGTGGGTATCGACCCACGTGCGCACGGCTTCCCGTATTCCATGGGCCTGTCATTCGCCCTACGTTGTGCATGCAGCATACGTGGGCGAGGGATGGGCGTAATGGCACGCGTGGAGGTTTGGTTCCCATGTAAGGAGAGTAAATGAGCAGCGGCCTTGCGGTCTCGAAGGGACACACAAGCTGCCTCTTTACCGTTTGCCATGGGATGACACAAGCATGCTTCAATCACCCACACGCGCGACCCCCACATCACACGTGCAACATGGATCAAGGGAGAGCGCAGCAGGCAGAAAAATCTCCTCAATTAAAACCGTCCCATCTGCCCGCACACCGTTTTGGGCCTGGCCCAACAATGCGTTGCGCTTATGTGTGGCCCAGGCCTGCGGGCTCCTGTCGGTGTACTAAAGTAGGGGCACTCCTTTGTACCCCTTATTTGTGCACGGGCAGTCAGAGCCGCACCCACGGCCACACTTAACCAGGGCAGAGACAGGGAATCAAAGCCGTGAGACGGTCAAAGCAACGGCAAGACGGAGGCATAAAGAGCAAGAAGGCGAGGTGGTTTCCCCCGGAAAGACCCTGGCCGGGGCGACCCCCACAGCCCCAGCAAGGACCTTGCCGAGGTAGCTTACCCGATGCCGGCGAAGCGCACCACCCTTGAGCCCCAGTTTTTCCAACACCGCCAACCATGTTGGGACCTGGGCTTAGGAGGCGCCTCCATGATGGTGTCCAGATCCTTGTGAAGACCAGAAACACTTCAAATCAGAAGAGGATTAGAAGGCGATGAACCTCGGCGAGATCCTTGCCGAGGAAACACACAAGACCCCCGGCAAGATCCTTGCCGGGGACGACCGCAATGCCATGGAAAGACCCTTGCCGGGGCCCCGACAAGGCCCTTGCCGAGGACATCCGCAAGGCCACAGCCAGGCCCACACCCGCCAAGTTTCTACCACCACTCCCATGCAGCTACCAGCCCACCAGCTGGGCAGGCGCCTGCGTGTCGACATGAGGCTTCTCAGCCAACTCAGCGCATGCCTATGTGGTGTCATGCAAACCTTCGTTAAGGCCCTACCACCGCGCCACCTTAGCAGCCTGCCAGCCTACATGGCGCTGACCGCCTCGCTGGCCCAGGCACGTGTCAAGGCAGGGTGAGGCGGCGGAAAAGTGAAGGGGACACGTCAGAGGCGCATTAAATGCATCTTGTCCCATAATGACAAGCGATAGGCTTAACCCCAGTACCCCGATGCCACCTCCTGTGCGCCACTTTGGCGATCCCCTTGCCTATAAAAGGAGGCCCAAAGCATCCAGGAGAAGGATTCAGACTCTTGGACAAGTTACGCCCACTGTAGCTAGCTCAAGAACTCCAAGAACACAGATATACACACAAAAGCAGGACTGGGTATTACGCATCCTCGTGGCCCAAACCTGGGTAAACGACCCGAGCGTTTGTGTCGACTGCTAATCCCGCTCTTCTCACCACCCCATGCCCCGCAACCGTAGTAGGGATTCTCGTGATCCCATAGGTGTCGTTTCCCACTGACACATTGTTAGTTCTTGGGTTTCGGACGAGAGGAGGAGGCGCCTTAGCGGGGATGAAAGATTGGACGAGATTATGTGCGGACAAAGATGGAGAAGCAACTATGTGCCGCGGGAAGTGGACAGGTGATGATGACTACAGCACGCCGCTTGACTTATGAGACACATACAAGAAGCGTAGGGTCGTATCGATGCCAGACAACTTGCTTGAATGATCACAGTACTGGTACTCCCTACAGTACCTACTACTATGCCCTAACTTGCTTGAGTAGAGTAGTAGTGGAGTAGGACTCTGCTCTACTACTAGAACCGGAGGATTAGTATATTCTAATCTAAAATAGTTACAAACTTCAATGCCCGAGCATGGAACGACTATGAACCGCCATCGGTGCTAACTCCAATACCCAGCAAACGTTCGCTGGGAGACATGGCAGTTGCAAACACCCGCGACGTAGTTACAATACGTATGTAAGGGTGGCAGTTTTGTAAAATACTATGGCTTAAAAACAGGCCACCGTCAGATGGAAATCTGACGGTTACGTGGGATTCGCCAGGATTGACCTCGTGCCAAACAATTGCCAGATATCATTACTAAAAAAGGTTAACTTGCACCGGGGGCTATAACTTGCACCGGCTGACCACTAGCAATGATACTAACATAGTTGTAACATGGTCAAAGACTGTGTCAACGTGGTGTTTGGAATTATATGCAAAAAAAATAGCAAGATGCCCGTGCATTGCACGACACAACGTCATCACCAACTTGGTTTTTTCTCTACTCCTACTCCTATAAAAGACTCAGTTGGTGATGATGGAGGCGAGGAGGCGTGTTCAGCCGGGCGTGCAGGGGACGGTGCAGTACTATTCGATTTGTTATAAAAACAAAGAAGAGTAGTAGAGATAGAGACTTAGGGAGGAGTACCATCTACTGCTTCGTGTGCTACTCCTGCGCTCCATTCAGCAGCCACAACGTCCCCTACAGCCACTCCCTCTTGCGCTCCATTTGGCGGGCGCTGTTGAAATTTGGGGAGCGCACTCTCGCGACTGCTGGCAGCCACGACTTCACTGACGACGACTTCTTCCGCGACCTCGGCAACCTCTTCCTCAACGACATGGGCAACAACCTCAACGCCAACGGTGCTGCTCCCGTTGCACCGTATGTGTTTATGTCCTTCCTGTTTGAAATCGTGGTAGAATTCATGTTTCTACTTTGTATCCTACTAGATTCTATCTGTTCATCTACTATGCTAGTCCACATGATTAGTTTAATCTCTGTTATAGTTGTCATGATTTATTGTGTGCTTATCGGATTAAATCTCGTAGTAACTTGCTCATATATTCAACTGGCACAACGTCCCCTACAGCCACTCATGTTTCATGGATGGCTTGGTCGATGCCTCCAAGGAGCCCTTCGTCTACTGCTATGAGTACCCAATGCCGTTTTGGGGCTCACCGGCAGACATTGTGCATCATCTCACGGATGCGTGCTGCGGTCACAACTGGCCCTTAGCGGAGAACATCAAGTACGAGACGTGCTACCCGTTCAGCATGCCGGAGTTGCTGGAGGATCACCACCACCTGCTAGTCTCGGAGGAGGACGGCAGCGTCTTCCTCCTGATCATGGGCATCGGCGAGGCCCGCGCAGGCCGCCGCCCCATCTCTGTAGTGTGCGTCAGGGGTGACGCCGCCAACGCTGACACTGACACGAGGCTGATGTATGGGTGCGTGCTCACTATTACTACCCCTCCGAGGTACGTGGGCGGCGACACCGACTCCATCATGCTGACTAGGACTGTGCAGAGCTGGGACCTTCCCGCCGATGTGGACATGGAAGACGCATGGTATGATTTACCCCCCAACGCGGTGCACAGGGACTCCAAGGAGGTTCACCTCGACATACACATTATCAAGTTAAATGTTGATCATTAGTCCTTGCTCATTGTAATCCGCTATCTAAGCATGTGGAGACTTCCATGCATGATCTTGGTCTATTAGAGTATCGCGCATGAATAAAAGTGTATCCATTTATAGTTTAGTCTAGAATCTTGTATGAATTTTTACTGCAGTACTGGTGAAAGACTTACTATGAACCATTTCTTACATCTCCTCTGCCCCTTCCATGTCATCCTAATTTAATCCCTCTGTCTAGGTGTATAAGGGCATGGTTAATACTAAATAGTATAGTCAATTGTTGACTATAAGAAAGTGCCATGTCATCTGTAACCAACATGTATAACAACTGATACTCAAAAACTAATTCTTAAAGATCATTTCTTGCAAAGCACAATAAGTGTTATTTCTTCACATGTTTTGGATGCAGGTTGAACAGTTGAATGCTTTTGTTTGCAAAAGATACCTTTTTATCTATTTCACCCGGATGTTTGTGAGATCTAGAATTGAAATAATATCCGAAGAAACCTATCGATACCCATTACACATGAGATGACCGCAACATCCTTTGTCAAAATAAACAACGCCCCGATCAATGCATTTCAACCTAACTACTATAGATTAATACGGCCAAAAATTGAACTAACATTATAGATTAGTATGCCCTGATGCATGTCACCAAAAAATATATCATTGAAAACTATGTTCAAATATGAATCCAACGATATAGTTTTTGTTGACATGCACTAACATTTTGTCAGTTAAATATTCAGTCAAATAATAAACCACGACCGATGTAGTACAAGTGTAGAGGGCAGCGCTGCACGGGAGTCTCACCCTGCTCGTGGCATGGCAGTAAAACCGTCATATCACAAAACCCAACCACCGCCAGTAATAAGTGGCCTGGTAAAATAAACGGACAAGCAACCATCACATCCCTCCGCCTTTTTTGAATTTCATCTCTCTGCATTTACTTTCTCCGGTTCATCTCGGAACTCGATCCCTAGCTACTACTCCTAGTATGCGTAGCTACTACTCCTATGGCCAGTTCTTTTGGCGGCTTAAAAAATAAGCCGTCTCTTTCCCAGCTTTTCCCATAAGACTAGCCAGAGTGGAGAGTAACATTAAGGCGCCTCACTCATTTATTTGGGCTTCTAAACTACTACTAGTACCTCCGTCCTGGTTTATTCGTCACCATTGTAATTTGTGGTAAATTTTGGCCAAAGATTTAACTGATAAGATGTTAGTGCATGTGACATGCACAAACATTTCATTAGTTAAATTTATGATCAAAATTTGACATAGATTACAATGGGGACCAATAAACCAGGATGGAGCTAGTAGTAATGGGATTACTACTAATCTAGAAGCCAAAACGAACTAGCCCTTGGTACTCCTACTGGTAGTACTATTACTCAAGATGGAATTCCAATTGCACGGCACAACTTGTTAGGCAAAAAATTCGATACAGGGTGTAGGAAGCGGTTTGGGAATTTGCATGCCTTTCCGACCAGTGAGATACTCCGTACAAAGTACGACAGAGGAATAACCACAGAGAAGGAAGCTAAAAGTAAACAATCAAACGAGCATTTTTGCATTTGTTTTGCATCAAATCGTTTCACAAGCTTGACTAGTGCTGTTTTTCTATTTTTACAAAAACCGCATCGTAATGTTAAAACGTGCATTTGCACGTACATAAGTAATAGTAGTACTCCCTTTGTCTAGGTGTATAAAGTCTCCCCTCCTTGGTCACGGTGCACAACCAAAGATGACGGAGGGAGTAGCACAGTTTGCAAGAATATATAGAGAGGGACGTGTAGTGCGATAGTATATAGTAGTAAAGTTTGTGCTATATGCGCCTACTTACAAAATGCGTATGGGTACACAAGGTTTCCAAACCTTCCCTCTTACATACTTAATTAAGGACGCTAATAATTCCCGAATGTTCGGGATTTATCATTTGCGTCCCAAAACTAATGAGATCACCTTACGAAACTAAATTATACACCTACTAAAAGCCACGACGCTCACAGGAGCGCTTGCGGTGCGCCACGTGTGCCCAGGTGCGCGGCCGTTACCCAGCGCGCCGACACAATGCCTCTTCCTCAGCCTCGCAAATCGTGAGGTGCTGATTGGTGGCTTGTCGGCGGGCGAGCACGATCTCACCGGTGTGGTGATCTGGCGCCAGCAGGTACTCCTCCTCGCTGGAAGCGTGCACCCGATCCATGTACTGCCAAGCGTAGATGAGGCGCTTGGGCCCGACTGCAATCAGGGCTTTGGCAGGGTCGTCCTCCACCACCCTCACAGCCCTTGCATGAGCCTTCTTCCAAAGAGCCAATTGCCTGACTCTCTCGGATGCGACATAGACCTTGCAGGCAACTTGCCCAGCGGCACGCTTCTCTTCCTCGGCCTTCTTGTCCGCCTCTATTTTGGTGTGATCTGCCGGTGGCAAAGCCTCCCACATGGCGACATCCATTTCTTTCCAAAGCTCCTCAAGGCTGGGGGGCTCAGTGGGCGGCGCGGCGTTCTCCTCATAGCGGGGAGCTGATGCGTCCTTCGACGCGCGTGCTGGGGAGATTGGGAACGCCGACACGTCCACCTCGACACGTCGCGGCGAGGAGTGGAACGCCGATTCATCCTCCTTGACTAGTGGCGGCGAGGAACGGAGCGGTGATGCGTGACCGTCCGTGCAGTGCAGCGAGGGGCGCCTAGGGCTTGGGAGGGGCGATGCCATGGTGGTCGACGTGAGAGGGAGGGGGGGAGATAGCGAAGAACGTGAGCGTTCTTCCGAATGTCGTGGGAGGCGCAGTATTTATAGTGATCAATGTCACACCTACGTAAGATATGGACTGAGCTGCACTGACTTAACTGCAGGTCCAGGTGCGTCACTGGCATGTGGGCGAGACCCCTGTTGGGCCCATATGTCAGTGACCCAATGCACCTACAGTTAAGTAACTGAAGCAGCGTCCCGGAAGATATGTTGCGTGATTAACGTAACAGCTACGTGGGCATACTTGTTGGAGTAAATTACTGGGGAGGGAAGGGGTGGAAATATTGCTGGTCACAACGGATTGGACGAGCGTGGGGGAGGAGAGTCATGCATGCAGATTTTTTCCACACGGGGTGGCGTGGTGGGACCGCCGGAGGGTGAAGGAGAGTCTGGCAGGCATATTGTTAGATTTGGAGACGAACGGGCTTCCTGCAGGTAGGGGGAACGGTGCATAATAAGGCATCTTGCATGACGTGCTATGTATAGTCTCAAGTCATTAGAAACATACACGCCTCACACATGTTCATATTTCAAGGTGCACTAAATTATTGGATGCGATGATTAAGGCTGGCCATAATGGTGGTATCTTAGCTGGTATCATGCACACGGGAATAGCAAACATGCTGATGTGGCAAAGAATTAAAGAAGAGAGGGGGTTTAGAGTAACT
Organism: Triticum dicoccoides; assembly: GCF_002162155.2. NCBI lineage: Eukaryota > Viridiplantae > Streptophyta > Magnoliopsida > Poales > Poaceae > Triticum > Triticum dicoccoides. The sequence continues at coordinate 165,899,083 of NC_041387.1, read as the reverse complement.
AGTGTTCATGCATGCATTGGTAAACACATTTTTTACTGAAGAACGACAACATTAGTTGAGTACTTTTGCAGACTACAAAAACTATTCCACTGCCTCTATCTTGCTAAGAGTAGGTGAATTTTTTTAATCGAGCCCTTTAAACTAGAATGGAGGTAGTAGTACTCTAATAGCTAACCTTGTCGTGATGACAAGATAGGACATGGCACGCACCTGGACGGAGGAACTAGTCTGCATTGTGCATTTAAGTTTTGTCTGAAGTCAATGTACCTCTACTTTGACCAAACTTATAGAAAAATGTATCAACATTCACAATGTCAAATCAATATTTTTATACTCATTTTAAAACATAGTTCTGATACTCATTATAATAAGTATTGTAGATATTGATATTTTTAGTATAAATTTGGTCAAACACTTTGCAAACGGTTCACGGAAGTAAAAAGGACCAGAGGGAGTATCATGCATGTGGAGTAGGCAAAAAAATTGCTCATTTATAGCTGGTCGAAGTCTCAAAGGGTGCGATCGTGCGAGGGAGGCAAAGGTCGTGGAAGGATGGACTGTTGACGGAATTAAGTGTAGTTACATCCACGGACCGGCATGGCGTGCGAACAGGCAGAAGCTATACCGTCAGGCCTACGATATGGGTCTAGTAGACATGACATCTAGTGGGTCCCGCATAGTTCTCGAGAACTCTTTGGGGGCTTGTAGCCATTTATCCATCGGGCAAGCCAGCAACCCCACGTCGTTCACACGCCCTACTCGTCCCCATCTTCTACCTTACAACAGTTCGCTCCCAGTCGTCCCGTCCTTTCACATTACACTAGTTAATTTTTTTTGCGGGGTACACTAGTTCAACTTCTCCTAACCCTCCTCCCAAATCCATGGCCTCCCAAATCTCCATGGTCGCCACTGAGTACCAGGTTAGAGCCATCACTAGCGATGAGTTCATCGTCATCTACACACGTGGATCTGCGACGGTAAAAGCATGCCTTGCTCGCTTCCTACGCATGTTCAACAGTTCAACGAGTGAGTGGGTCGCTGGGCTAGATGTTGAGTACACCACAGTCCTGGAAAGAGAGAAGATTCTAAAGGAGGCAAAGAGGAAGAAGCCCGCCATGATCTAGGTTTGCGTACATAACGTGTGCTTGGTATACCAAATATGCCATGCCGATGTTGAGTGCCAGGATTTTAAGAACTTCCTCAAGGACGAAAGAGTGAAATTCCTTAGGAACGACAGGGATGTCCTACGTCGGATAGGCCTCGTTGTAGGCCAGCCCTTCGATGTCTAGAAGGCAAGCCTAGTGTCCTCCTCTCAGCCTTCAATGCTGACCCTGGCAGCAGCCATGATTGATCCTTCATACGCTAAACTAAAGAAACCTCATGATGAGTTTTATCATGCATGGGAGTCGAAGACATTAGATGAAGATAACATCCTGTACGCAGCAATGGATGCCTACCTTTGTTTAAATATCTACAAGGGTTGGATGAAGAAGCAGAGCCCAGTGTCTGGTTCAAGCAAAGAAGCGTTGGCGAAGAGGAAGAGGAAGAGGGACGAGGACGAAGTCGAGGACGTGGACTCGGCCTCCGAGTAGGTGGCAGTGCCGTCGCTCATGCTCGTTCTACTGCAGTGTCAAGCTGACTAGTTGCTTAGTTTATTTTCAAGGGTGTGTTGTGCTGAGGTCCCAGTAGAACTATGTTTATGTTCTTTCTCGTTATTTGAACTCTTTAGTACGTACAGTAGTACTAGTACTATGTCTTACTACTGTTCTTTTTGCAGTTGGTACTACTGCTTGTATCTTCGTGTTCTTACTGTACTTAATACGTTTGTACTAGTAGTATAATTTGGGTCAGTCAATTTGTGAAAGTAGTTCGACGGAGCGAAGGAAGAAGACAGCAGAGAAGCTACCCCAGTATCTATATTAGGGTGGCAGGGTGCCCATGATCTATCTTATGAGTGTTGGGTGTGGAATGCAGTTCGCCAGGAAAAAATGGATCGTGCCCAGGGTTAAACGGATGGCGGGGGTGGGGGGAGCATGGCGGTGGCAGGCAGTTCAGGGGAGGGTGGGGCGGTGGCAGCAGGCGGTTAGGCGTGTGGCGGGCTGAGAAGATGAACCGTGCATCAATTTCGGAGGTTGAAGAAGCCCTTCTAGCCATCTATGTTGCATCAAAAGGCTCACAAGAGTCGACTGACCTAAATTGCTCCTTCAGATTGCAGGATCCACATGGCATTCAAGGTCTCGAAGGTAGATTCCGCGTCTGCACCTAGTTTGCAGGCTCGACGCGCGCCCGACCGGCTTTCGCCGTGACAACCACCATGCGCGCCTCCTCCGCGCGGGCGGAGACGACGATGACACGCTAGTTCCTCCTCACCGGCGTGCTGGAGCACGCGCTCGTCCTCCTCTTTGTACGCTGCATGCATAGACACGGCTCCACCAGCTGCTCGCATTCTTGGCAGCACGGTGACATCGCGAGGAGGGAATGCGAACGACATGAGCGGGCGAGCCTTCGGCTTCATGGCACAGGGATGGCGGCTACACGGCAGTGATGGTCAAGAAATTGTTGGCCGGAGCAGGCGGGCGCTGGCATGCGCAACGGCGGCGGCATATTGATGAGTGCGCATATGGGAGCTTACTTTAGTTCTATATAGGGTTGGTCAAACTTAAAAGAAAACCATACTAGAACACGTAAACATTAGACTTAGGCAACGCTTTTATTAGTTACCACAACCACGATATGGAATCCTATGCAAGCGCATGAACCGCGGCCGCGCGGTCGATCGAACGGTGCGTCACCGTGTCACGCTCGAAGGACATCCACCGAACCTTTTTGTGTGTGTGAAAACAATCCTCGAATATTACTCAACTTTTTTTCCTGGAAAAGGTCTTAACGCTACACTATTTCCATATATTTGAATTTAGCTCCAGTTCGTGTTTATTTGGAATCGGACGTTTTAGGTGCGCCCTAGTTTTTTTAATACTGATTTTGTATGTGTGACTGAGAGAGAACGTGTTTATGTGTCCATATGTGTGTTGTGGCGGAAGGGCAATGTGGAGACGGTGTGCGTGTGATAGAGACATAGAGAGGTGTGAATGTGCAAATGATCATGCATGAGTGAGACATAGACAGATACCGATACGTTGTGTATACATGAGAGAACGGTCTTATATTTTACTTGTGTGTGTGTGTGTGAGAGAGAGAGAGAGAGAGAGGAGCATCAGTAACACAACAATCATGTAACACATTCATCAACGTGCACATTTTGACACCCTCACCCGACCCCTGCCCACCTCAAGGCATGCACAATCTCTTCGTGAATACCCTGTTTAGCATGTAGCTTTCCGTCACATACACACACATTTCTCTCCTTAGGTTTGTTTTCTATCAATATCTGACACACTCACACACACACACACAACACAACACACACACACCCCCTCTCTCGAGCACACAATTCATCCCCATCCAAGGATATATGGTGACCATTCTCACTTGTGCTTCTCTGCACCCCAGCATGCACAACACCTTAATCTTCAACGAGGGCATCGATGAGATCGAAGACGGCGACCACACTGCGCTAGAGAATGCGGGGCCATTTGGAAGCAGGATGATGTGACGACGGCGGACTGACTCCTCCCCCACCCTCTCTCTCTCGCACAAAATTACCAATCCCTCTCTCCCCCACACAAAATTATCAATCCCTCAACCCATGATATCCTTCCCCTCTCGTCCATGTTTAGCTCTCTCATCAAACCTGTTGTCTCTTCTCCTGCCATGTGTAAAGAATCCGGATGCACACGCATCTCACGTATATTACATGTCTCCATCTTTCTCATAGACCTAACTTCTTCCTCTCTCTTTCTCTCTCTCTCTCTCTCTCTGTCTCGTTAGGTTTGTCTCCTACTCTCTTGTCCACATACATACAATCCTTCCCACCCTATCTGATCCATCTTTCCAAGCTCTCTCTGCACGTTTCATTCCCACATTTGGGATATGTTCAGAATGTTGCTTTTTATAATGGCTGATGTAGAGTTATGGTTGTTTTTGTTGCATCCTACAAAGTAATAACTATGAAATGCATTTAGATTCTCATTCGACTGGGATTATGTGAGTTTGAGCATGTTGTGAAGTACTATAGACCTCGTATACCTCTTGGAATTCAACAATGATTGTAACTATTGAATTGTATAGACCATTACATTCGAAGTCAGTAGCCTAATATATTTATTTCACAATTTCAACAATTGATTAGTTCACTAGAAACTAAGAAAACAAATGTGTACTCCCTCCGTTTTTCTTTAAGTCCACGTATTAGCATTGGTCAAAGTCAAGTTTTGTAAACTGTCAGAAAGTTTATAACAAAAAATATTAACATATACAATAACAAATAAATACCATTAGATTCATTATTGAATGTACTTTCACATCATACATATTTGTTATGGTAAATGTTTATATTTTTCTATAAACTTGGTCAAACTTTAGGAATTTTGAGTTCGGTCAAACCTAATATGCAGAGTTTACTAGTACTACTCACTAGTTGCTTAGCCGAATCACCCAACACGCCACATGGGGAGTTCAGTGTCACAAAATTTTGAGGTCGGCGGGAAAATCTCCCGTGACCCTGATTTGGGCAGTGGAAAGTTACCATCATAGCCTTCGGAACAGGCCTACGGATGGCGCTTGGTAGGGGGTTGTTTTTGTAACTTCAGTTTCACCCTACCCAGCCAACCCTACCCCGGCACCCAGAGTAGTACACCTGAATACACCCCATTTTCTATTCCCACCGCAAAATATACTTCTCCATGGCACCGCAGCCTTCGTGCTCCTCCCCTTCTACATCGGCGCACTTGTCCACTGCAACGCATCTGCCTCATCGACGACCTCGTACGCCGCACTGGAGCCGGTATACCGTCGTCATCGTACACGGAGCCTCTACCCTGGCACCGTCTTCCACGGTCTCGGATCTGCTTCCCGGAAGCCGACGCCAAGCGTAGAAGCACCATCGTCATGGACAATGAACTAACTCATGTTGCCGACCATGACTCAAAGAGGCCGCCGCGACCATCGTTCTCCTCCTTGATTGGTAATGTGTGTATTGAATCACTTAGCAGTACATGTGAAGTTCCAATTTTGTTCATACCCACCCTTCAAATTTCCTGGGTGCTATTGTTCCCGTAAAAGTAATTGGTTATAGCCTCCATTGTCCAATAGAATATCAGTTTTTAATTGTGCGTCGCTCCTGTATCGCGCTGTGCTTGGTTAGGTTTTTCATCTGCAACAAGTAGTGTGGCAAATGATGGAAAGTTTTTTAGAACTAGCAAGATGCCCATGTGTTTCACGCATCACGATGCATTTGTATGAGTAGTTTATCTTGTGGGAGAAAAGGATGAACGAGGGAAGGCCTTATTTGCAAATCTGGAGAGGAGTATGGGTATCTTTTTGCAAAATTCCCATTGTTTCCTTCCTATCTGTCAGATATAAATCGGACGGCCTATATTGCAGGATGGCAGGCACACCATCATCACCAACTCTATTTTTTATAAGAAGTATAGAGAAAAAAAAGTAGACAATAGAGAAGTAGAGATAAATATTAAATATAAAATAAATATGATAGTAGAGAAGAGAGTAGAGATAGCAGAGACGCCGGGAAAGGATCGCGCGCGCGGGGGAAAAAGCGGTTGGGCAAGCACTAGTTTTGGCGCGCAACGTGCGGCGTGCTTTATAAAATCCAACGCCCTCCCACTGCTCTGTGACTTGCCACCGCTCTCTCCCCGCTCTGTGCCTCGCCACCGCTCTCTCCCTGCTCTTTCTCTCCTCACCGCCGCCGCACCACCATGCTGCTGCATCACCGGGAAACTTGGGGATACCGCGGCGTCCGCGCGCGCCCCTCCGTCGGCTTCTCCGCCGAGATATGGTTCCGCAGGATGCGCCTCGGCCTCGGAAATTTCAACACCACCAGCGAGGCTACCCGGGTGAACGATGCGGCGGCATGGCGCCTCCGGTGGCCTCATAGAACATTGAACTTCCCCAATGTGCCGATGCGGGAGCGGGCGCAGGAGCTCGTGCCTCTGCCGCGGCTTATCACCGACGAGGATCATCGTGACAACCGAAGGCGGGAGCACCGTCTCAGCATTGCTGAGATGGATGAGGAAGCCATGGTGCTGTGGCGCCAACGCTTCCCGCAGGACATCATCAACGAACGTGAGTTCTACGCGCAAAGGAGGGTGGAGAGGGATAAGATGAGGGCGGAGCGATCCGCCTATCACGAGGACAAGTGTAGGTGAAAAGCGGACACTCAATTCAACATGAGGCTAGGAGCATCGTCGCCCTAGGAATCCGATGATAATCGGTATCTTCACGCCTACAATCAGACATCGGAGGAGGACATCATCGAGGAGGAGTAGGATCACGAGGAGTAGTTGAATTATCTATTTTTTATCTATCTATGCTGAGAACTATCCTCTACTCTCTAGTCTCTCTACTTCTTGATCTCAACACTGTAAACGCTTTTTAAAAGCGCCGGGCGTTGCGATTCTGTTAGAGATGCTCTAACATGGCAGACGAGTGCTTTAATGTTGCCCACAAGATGCGCGAGTATTACTAGTAGTATATTTTTCTTGCCATGTTGAGATTTTAAAACCACGAGTGCAAACATGTAGAGGAGCAATGAAGACCAAACACAGGATATTGGGGACATCTTCAAGGAGCGTTGCAAGTTAAAGAGGAGCTGCACCGAACCTGTAAAACAAGCTTTGGTAAGTAACACCCTTTCAATTACTTTCGTTTAGCCTCGTGTTCTTTGATGTGTGTATGTTGTAGTTTCTGTTTCTCTTATGTCTCATGTTCTTCGATGTGTAATAAGAAGAGTCTTAATCGCCCTAATGCTTTCATTTTTATCTTGATGTAGGAAGGGGGTGTTCTCACCTTGTAGCCTGTTCTTATATTTTTTTCCTTTTGAATTCACTTCTCCGAGTTCTATTTATATGACATCTACTAAATGGATCTGAGTTGCTCTGAGTATTGATCTAAAAAAGAAGTAACTTCATGTCAGGATGCAGTTCCTGCGAGGAGGGAAGTATGGTCAACCTCGAGATCATGTTTCCAAAATGAGGCTGGATTACACACAAGGTGCTAGTTCCCTAATGATGTTGGATTAGACACTAGGTGCAAATTCCTAGATGATGCTGGATTACACACAAGCCAGGTGGAGTCGTCAGCTGTTCGTGTCCTCGTGGCTCTAGTAAAGGCTGAAAGAAAGCGTGCAACAGCCCTTGAGAATGTAGCTGAGTTCCTAAAGAAGCGAAAAGAGCAATCATATGCTCTCTTCACCCAAGTCAAAGAAGAGATGGAAGAAGCCAAATATAAGCTAGCAAAGGCAGAGCAGGCTAGGCGTCTCCTGCTATCTAAAACTGTTGTCAAAACAAAATTTCCTTCATAATAGCTAGGTTCAAATGTTTATCCAGTCAGCATGCCTGTTGTGATGTCCGTGCATCTACTGATGTGGCACAACATATTTTTTTCCGGGTCATGTAATAACAACAATTACTTTCCAAACAATAACAGACGAAGCATTAGACATGGTATAGTTCACGCGCAAGCCTGACATTCCAAGTTCAACTTCCACATCAAACTCATGTTCACAGATATTTGCACATTCATACATAATGTCCACAACCATGATTCACTCAAAGCCAAAGAAAAATGTGAGGAGAGTTATAAATAAATAAAAACCTCTAGTTCCTGCTACCAGTGCGAGCACAACAAGTCAAGACCATGCGTAATTAATTATATTTTGGTCATTTTTTGTGTTCTAAAATGCCGGCTGGCTCGCGGAAGGACGTGTTGCTGGCACATGCGCGGACTCAATGAAGGCAGGAGGGGCAGTCTGAAGCTGGTTGCACGCGGCGAGGAGGCGTGTTCATCTGGGCCTGTAGCGAGTGGGGCCCTCTTGGCCGGCGCACCGATTCAATGCCTAAGCTATCATATGTCGTGTCCATGTCAGAGCAATCACTCACTCCATTCCTTTTTTGTTTGGGTATAACAAAATCTCATTTTCCATTCACATTTTACAAGTAAAATTCGTGAACAAACTTTGACCCAAAATATGATGGGGACTAGTAAACCAGAATGGAGGTAGTAGATTTTTTAATCAAAGAAAGGGTTTCCCCCTTTCGATTTTCATTACTGAAAACCAGCATCTAAATCTAAACCATAGTATTTGCCCTAGAACTACCAGGTTCAACATCTCGCAACATAAACCCATCCAACCACATGCCAAGGAGGTACGTAGTACTATGAATTGCATTTTCGCTCCATACCAATCGTTCTAAAAACTACTTAGTACTTATAACGTGCCATTGAAAATCGGAACTCTTAACCCCGCTAAAAAATGATATTTTAAATGTGTCTACTCGATCCGTGGCAACTGGCGAGCCACCGCCTCCAAGTCATTCACCTGTGATCGCGACCATCAACTCCTACAGATCAAATTATCACGCGAGCTGACTATTCCTTCAAAGGTACCCGCGAATGCAGCAATCGTGCACCTAGGGTTTTAGGGTTTATTTGTTAACGTTGCCTTTACATAACACTCATGTGTGCAAGATAGTGAGAGTCCGACTGCGTGCATGCACCTCTTCTGTTCGTATATGTACTCCACCGTTTGTCTGGTGTCCAAAAAATTATAATAACTACTAGCAATGTGCCAATGCGTTGCCACACGATCAAAGTTGATTAATACATATTCACCGGTTTGATAGAAAAAAAATTCTAGTTTTGAAATAAGTATATCACTAAAAATATGTTATGTTTCACTCAAAATATATTCCTTTGGCGGTTTTGATGAGATAAGGGAGGAATGTTGTTGGTTTCAAGATTCGAGAAGTGGTATATGTCTAATTTCTACTCTTACTAGCAAGATGCCCTTGCGTTGCATGGAACATCAAGATCTTGTGGGAGAAAAGGATGAACGAGGGAAGGCCTTATCTACAAATGTGGAGAGGAGTGCGGGTAAATTGCCATAGTTTCCTTCCTATCCGTCAGATATAAATCGGACGGCCTGCATTGCAGGATGGCAGGCCCACCATCATCACCAACTCTGTCTTTATCCCTACTCTTATAAAAATCATAGTCGGTGATGATTGTGTGCCTGCCATCCTGCAATATAGGCCGTCCGATCTATATCTAACGGATAGGAAGGAAACTATGGCAATTTTGCAAAAAGATACCCACACCCCTCTCCACATTTGCAAATAAGGCCTTCGCTCGTTCATCCTTTTCTCCCACAAGATAAACTACTCATACACATGCATCTTGATGTTACGTGCAACGCATGGGCCTCTTGCTAGTTGTTGCAAAAAGCCCATGTGTGTGAGAGAGAGAGGGAGAGAGGAGGAGGACGGAGTGCATGTGTGACAAAGGCACAAAGAGTGTGTGTGCGAGAGGTATCATCTTAAAACAAGGCAATAGTGTGTGTGTGCATGATCGAGAGGGCGTGTCTCAAGAAGGGAAGAAAAATCTACATAGATACAAGGAGTGGGAGAGAGAGATGTATGCGATAGTGGAAGCATGAGTGTGCGGTTGTATAAACCTATCTAGAGGCTAGTTGATAAATGTTGGTGAGAGAAATATGAGTCGGGGGTGCGAAAACGAGAGTTTTATGTGTATGAGAGAGAGACGGTAGTCGGGAAGGGGAGTGGAAGCAGGAGCTGTGTGTGTGTGTGAGAGAGAGAGAGGGGGGGAGTTTGTCTGATCGGTAAACAAATGAGTAATGTCAGTATGGGATGGAGACGAAAAGGAGACCGCAATAAATGTTGTGTCTATAGGAGAGAGAGAGATAGTAATTTTAATGGTATGAGTCATATCTAGAGACATATAGGGTGTGTGAGAGAATCCCATAGAGAGAAAGACAAAGTGAAAGACAAGTGGAGACTGTGTGTGGCGGTGAAAAAGAAAGCTTAGGTACCTAGTGATACCAGAGAACAGTAGAGACGTGAGAGATAATGAAAACTGTCGTGGAATTGTCACGACAGATGTCCTAGTGTGAGGACTTAGTTGTGAGGCCAACGCATCTATGTGGTAGCTTGAGAGGGGTTGAGCGGAATCGAGAAAACGCAACACAAGACAAAGATATTAGACAACTTCGGGCCCCGGGAAACATCATCCGGTAACAACCCTACATGTTGTTTGAGGCTAGGTCTCATTATCATCACGAGGGAGCCACCGTAAACCGGCTCTCCTAGTTATGTCTAGCCCTGAGATTAATTCTTCTTACTTCTCCCTCTTTGGGGATCCCTGTCCCTCCTTATATAAGTTGAAGGGGCGGGTTACATGTAGAGTCCATCTCGGACTAAGACTTAAACTATTTTGACTTCCCTTCATGGGCTTCTTGACATCTTGGGCTTCATAACGTCTTGGGCTTCATTACCCCTGGCAACCCAGTTATCATTGTCTGCCAGGTTATGACTGGTGCTGGTTTAAGATGGTCTACCGGTTTAAGATTGTTTGTCGGTTTAAGATTGTCTGCCGGGTTATCACCTGACTTAACTCCTGCCGGGTTATCATCTGACTTAACACCTGCCCGTTTACCACCTGTCGGTTTACCGTCTGACTTAGCCATTTGTCTTAACTCTCTGTCTTAACTGTCCGCCGGTTTACCATCCGCCGGTTTACCAAGTCCTAGCCGGGTTATGACTCCGGCCGGGTCATACCGCGGAGTATATCCCCGACATTAGCCCCCAGTTTAATTTGGATTTATCCATGTTAAACTGATTCTGAGCATCTTTAAATCCTTGTCATTTCCTTCTAGAAAATCCGGGTCAATAGGCCAGCTTCATAATCAATTTGCTGACATTGGTTTGTCACAGAGAAATATTGTGAAGAATAAATTCTTTGACTCAGATCCCAATGCTTAACAAAAATATTGGTCTTTCAAATACTCATCTGATCTTCAGCCGGTTTAAGAATGTAGAACTTGCCGGTTTACAAATATTGATGCCACCGGATCATAACTGTTTGTTAACATCATCTTTTGAAAATATACCTCTTATATGCCTATCACTTGTAGCCCTCAAATCTTAAGAAGGGAACGTAGTAACCGCTTAAGATTTTCTTCAATATGAATGTCACAAGCTTGAAGAAATCCAGGTTGTTCATCTCAATCACTAGTCAGAACTGAGTATTCCACATATGTAGCCCCCAAGTGCCGGGTTGTCATGCTTGCAGCAACCTGGTACTTGTAATTTCCTTATTCTCATCAATACTTCAACAAGTGTAGCCCCCAATGGCCGGGTCATTATGCAAATAATGAGCAGGGACTTTGAAAATATGATCATGTAGACTTTAACAGCAACGTGTAGCCCCCAAGGGCCGACTCAGTAAGATAATATTGAGCTGGCACTTTATATATACTTCAATGAAAATAACATCATATGATGTAACGCCCATCCTGGGGCTTGAATCCACATCCACAAGGTTAAAAGCCTTGTGCTTTATCAACTAAGAAGTGGACCCTTCAATATAATGGTTAAAAAGGTTTGTACCTTGAATAGTTGACAGGAGCAATTGGTAGCCCCCAAGGGCCGGCTCATTACAATGTGATGAGTCGGGTCTTCAATAAGGGGAGCAAACAATGACTTTGCATTAGCCCCCAAGTGTCATGTTGCATGCTTGCAGCGACATGAGACTTGTGTATTTGATGTAATCTCAACTGAAATAATGTAGCCCCCAAGTGTCGGGTTGTAAGCCTGCAACGACTCGGGACTATTCCTTTAATTGTAGAATAAATCATATCCATTGAAAATATGATAGCCATTGCGCTAAAGCGACTTTGAAAACCTTAATCATAATACTGGTTATTGATAACCATAATAAAAATCCAGCCATGTTGGCTATCAAATATTTGAATAATATACCCAATGATTTATAAGAGCATGATTCCAATGGCGCAATCCAAATATATCCTGGCGACTTATAGTCCAAAGCTAGGCCGGGTTAATAAACGTCGGTGATTTATAATTATGCTTTATTCAACCTGTTTCTGCATACAACAAGTTTAAAGTGTCCTGGCGGTTTATCGCCGGACAGATCAGAATGCCCAACATATAACTCGGGTTTATAACCAAGGCTGCAAGGATAATAAAATATGAAATATATCATACCTGTGATATTGAATCACATCATTGGTTTACCAACTTTCTTGTAGTAAGGGTGATAACCCAAATCTGGAGTACTGATAACTCCCACCATGCTTTGCTGGTAATTCCCACCATGCTTTGCTGGTTTACAATGAAGCCATGCCGGGTTATAATAAACACCGGATGATCATCCTGGTGACTTATAGTCAAAGCCAGGCCGGGTTACAAACATCGGTTTATAGTTGGTTGTGTACTAACAACTTATAGTTGAAAGTCAAGCCGGGTTAACAAACACCGGATTATATTGATGACCTATAGTCAGGTCGGGTCAATAGATGCCAGTTTATCATAAAACCTTATCAAAGGAGAAAAGACTTTGACAAATAAAAGCAAATAAAAACTTGTAGTCGAGGCTTTTCAAGGGCTGCCAGGCCCAAATTCGAGGCTTTTCATGGGCTGCCAGGCCACTGAGTTAAACCATTTTACAAAGCCTTTTAAGACGGTCTACAATTAACCAGTCGTCATTTTAACTTTGACAAGTTCAGGGTCTGTATAAGATTGACTTGTCAAACGTTCAGCGGGTCAAACCAGGATTACCTAGATAGGAGTGGCTTACTTGATGAAGGCAGGTTAACCCGGGGTTTTAGGTGAAAACACCAGGCTTCCAAGTTGTGGCTTGATAGGCAATTACAAGGGTCCTTTCAAACTCTTTGTTGCTTTCCACAAAGAGCCCCCAAGTAACTTTGTGAGCTGTGCTCAATGGGTGTCTATGTTTCAGTTGGTGCTTTTTGCAACACTCTCTTTCACCCCTAATTGATTTCCCTGTTGGACTTACGCCGATCAAGAGGTGTAGCTATGGTTCAAATATGACCAAGTCTCCAAGTCCCCAATATGATAAGCCAATAAAGCAGGATCCCCATGTTTGAACCGCACATCATGGCAACAGGTCCTCTTCGGCAACCTTTAACTTTTTGCAAGAGATAAATTCTTCTTGAACCGGGTATTGAGAGCTTCAAAGCTTTATGGGAGACATCTTTCCCTTGAGCCGGATTTTAAACCGGAATCTTCATTTTCAGCCAGAAATTTTCTGACGGCCTTTAAACTCGAACTTGCGAGAAGTTAATTCCTTTTTGAACCAGAAATTCTTAAACCAGATTTGAGAGCTTCAGAGCTTTGTGGGAGATAGATTTCCCTTGAACCGGATTGTAAAACGGATATTTGAGAGCTTCAGTGAGACTGACTTTCTTTGAACCGGAATCCTTTCTGATGGCCCAGAACTTCTTCACTGAGCCGGGATTTTTTCATATACTTTTTGAGCCGGAAATTCTCTGACGACCTTTAAATTTTCATCAATATAGCAGTAGCCTCCGGGACCGGGTTATCTTTCCCTCCATCGTCCTGGCGTTTTTACATTTGCTTAAACTGGCAAGATTTGCTGAGTCATGTCATCATAGCCCCCGAGTCTTAAGATGACTCAAGGAGTTGTTTTGAGATTTTCCGTATTTAACCATAGCAGAAGGTGTATATCATTGGTGTTGATAACACGATGTAAATCCACAGAAGGTTGAGGTGACTGCGGCGGGTTATAAATGGTCCCGTATGAGTCGTGTCAGCAACCCGGCCAATGGTTCCTTCCAACTGGCTGTTTGAAGTGGACCGAACTGTAGTGGTAGCTATTTATGCGCATGTCCGTTGATCCATCAAGTGCAGACAGTGGCTGAATGATAATTTTCCTCCAAGGTATTGGAAGAAATACCGGGCTACCCAAGCAGTGACTTGCTCATACTCAATAAACAGCTCATGCAGACAGGTGCGGCCCGGTGTGTTGATGTAGACCAGACCGCAAGGGCGGTAGCATAAGCACTTCCGTTGAGCACAGCAACATGGATAAATGTAGTGCAAAATGACGATGCGATGCACTCCATATCCGTGATATAACTCCACTTCGGTGGTGAATAATTGTTTTGATGTATTTGGATGGCAGATGATCTCACCATGGTGAAGCTGAAATCAATCATGGGTGAATCCGCCGTAGGAGCAGACAAATAAGTCGGCCGCGATATTATAGGCCGGTGCGGATGGGCAAGTTGTCCTCCACATTCTAAACCGGTGCGGACGCGTAAACTGGCCGCCCGTTCATCAGGTAATGTGACACAGAGGAAAGCGCTATTGTAAAACATTGCCAATGCGTGCTTTATACCTTCTATATAACAATAATTTTACCTGTATATAAAAACACCAACATGGCAGTGTAATGGTGCTCAGAGGAATAAAAATGTAATGATAAAATATATAGAAAGGATATCACCTGGTATTGTTTTTTTTGCCGGATGAATGCGGATGGTTGCCTTCCTCCCTTTTTTTATCCTTATGTAGGTCAGAGAGGTGCCGTCCACGGGCGGCTCAGGAGGCCATGGTTGACCCATCTGCCAAACCTAGCTAGTAGCGAGTCAGTCAACTTGATTGACCGATTTCAGGTAGCCACACCATTCCTTTTCTTGTAGACAACACCATAGCCTGTTTTTTTACTCTGGCCATCATGTGGTCAGTAACCACTTTTTTCACTGCGGCCTCAGAACCAAAAGATAATACAAAGGTGCTTGAAACTATTCCCCAGCTCATCACTTTATCCCGTGATCCTTATCCACACGTTCTCGCCTAATCTCCTCATCAAGAGTACCAGCATACCATTTTCTCTCTGCATCTCATTTTCCCCCAACTCTCGGTCATGCTGGGTGCGCGCAGAGGCAGAGAAAGGAGGAGCCCAAACACAGGCATCGGTGGCAACTTGAGGTTGCAGTAGGAGCGCTCCAAACCGGCTCATGCCGACAACGCTAATAGACAGGGAAGGCGCAGTGCAAAGGCAGAAAGGAGAGGGCGAGGAAGCAAGGTCGGGCCGCGGGTAGAACCCGGCAAGGTAAAGCGGAAGGAGGAAACGACTGGTGCCTCGTGGTGATGGCGGTTCAGAGTTGAGACCACGGCTATCAGCCAAGCCGGCAACAACGGTGAAGGCAGGGCATCGCGCAGAGGAGAACCAGCATGAGGCCAGCGCGGGTGACCCACAGGAGCTGCAGCAGGCAAGGGCTACACCAGGCAACGCCTCATGGTAGTTCCGCTGAAGGTGGCATGAGTCCGGCTCGAGGCTGTATCAGCGGCGGTTTGAAGACTCTCGGGGGCAGCTCTCGGTTGTGGAGGCAGATTTTGGTGGCAAAGATGAGCCGACGAGGGCATGCTCAAAGGCGGGTCGTGGCCGAGCGGCTCCAGGCGGCACCATAGCAGAGGCGGGTTATGGCCGAGGCAATTTGGCGAGGCTGCAACCGCGGAAACGGGAGGCCACGGCCGCGGTGGTGGGGGTAACTCGCTGCGGCACTTCTCCAAGGCGGGGGCGGTTTGCCCATGGCAGATCATGACGGCTTAAAGCAAGAGGCGGTACCCGTGGTCGACAATGGTGGCAGGCTGCTTAGTGCAGGACCGATGGAAGCAGAATGTGGCTCGCACCCATCATGCAAAAATCGCTTGTTTGGTATACTGCATGGGCTTTTGAGCCTGGCCCGGTGGATGCAAAATTAGGCCCCTCAGCCAGGCCGAGGGAAATGCAAGTTTCTTGCGTAGCTCGCATGCAGGCTCGCTACCTCACTCGTTCCTTCTTATCCCCTTCTTCTGTCCAGCACCGCCGCCTAGACCTAGTGTCACCGCCGTCCTCGTTCATCCCCGCCAAGTTCCGCCGCGATCCTCGATCAAGCTTCGCCGCCTCCATCCTCGACCAAACAGCACCGCCGCCCTCGACCATGCAGCACCGCCAGATCTTGCCGCCTCGCATGGCCGCACGCTGGATCCTAGCGCCTAACGTCGTCACAGGCCGGATCTCGCCATATGGAGCCGCCGCCATGCCATCTCCAAGCGCCGGCGCTGCCCTTGTCCAAGCTATGCCGCTAGGCTCTTCAAGTGTCGCAGTTCTTGTCTGCCCTCGTCAAGCGCCGCCGCGATTTTATCCAAGCGTTGTCACCGGCCTCGTCAAGCACCATCTACGCCATCTAGAGTTCACCTCATACATCCATATCATGCAATGTTTACCAAACACCATCTAGGATCATCCTTGCATCAGTCTAACCAGGCTACACTCAACCAGCATCCTTCATGTGATGCAGCCTAAAACTACCCAGGGAACCAAACACGCCCAAGGTGACTCGGCGTAGCGACGGTTCATAAGTGCAGCGACGGCGGTGGCAGGTTGTAGTGGAGGCCGTGGCAGCGCAACCGCGTCCAGCGGCGAAGGCTGGCCGTAGTGGCGCCTTGACATGAAGACCCGCGCAAGGGCGAGTCAGAGACGAGGAGGTGGTAAAGCGGCCATGAGGCAACGACGGAAGTGGTGAGTCCCTAACGGCGATTGACTCTTCAGGTGACTCCAAAAGTGGGCGGTTTGGCAGGGTGCGATGGCTCGTAGTTGAATTCAGGCGGGTGCCGCAGCTCCAGGCGAGTCAATCTGAGGGAGTGGCGGTTTAGAAACGGGACCAGCGCGGCGGAGCCAGCAAGCATAGCTAGTGGCGGGTCGCGTCTATGATGACTTGGGCACAGCTGCCGATTGGGAATCGGCAAGGACGAGCGAAGGCATATAACAACTACTGAGACATGGCCGACCCAAGATTGTGGATCTGCGGTGACTTGGAACAGAGGGTCGCTCGGACGCGTGCCCCGTCGGAGGTAGAATCCGGTTTGAAGACAAACGCCCCGATCTCAACCCGTCACTTGTTGACCCGGACACAGCTTGACTTGATGTGGTTGCTCATCTCAGGGGATTGGAACGTTTAACATTAAACTCCACATATTGTAGCGGTGAACCGACGCCGGCCGGAGCAAGCCAGATCGTCGGTGACAAAGGCACTGCTGCAGCTGAGGACCTGCAGCACCGCAAGGTGAAAACCGGTGACCAACGATAACGGCGGTGAGTCAGCAGGAGGAGCACGGAAAACGGGGTAGCCCGGATACGTGTGAGGTGAGTTGCAAGCAGTCAGCGGCTTGAAGCGTGGCGACAAGTGGAACTCGGCGTTGAAAACGTGGCAACCGGGCGCGGCAGGTTGGTGAGTTGCGTCCGGGTTAACAGCTTGAGGATTCACGACCCGCTCGAAGAAATAGAGCGATCCGCGGGCGATGCGAAGCGCGCGTGACCTAGCATGTCCGAGGCGGAGATGGTACAGGGAGGCCAAAACGCCAGGGTCACCACGGGTGGAAGACTGCTCCAGGTGAGCTGAAACGGCCGGGGACCGACGAGGGTGATTCATCCGCGGGGTCGTGGGCAACATCATTGGCCGATGGCTGATTTTTGGAGTTTGGTAACTCGAAAAAAGGCCAGCGGCTCACAGACAAGGCCGCATCAGTAGAAGAGACCCTGGAAGCTCAACGGAGGTGACTCAGACGCGGATTTGAAGGCGGAGGAAGTTTGTAACTAGTTTTTCTATCCCGGTCCATGTATATTGATGTATAACACCTTTGTACTATTCATTGGCTTGATGGATGTACTAGCAGCATGATCCTGACGTGACTTCGAGACTTGATCCATCGTATAAACAACTGATGTTTTGGCTGCTGTGAAAATACTCTGTTGATCTCGGTGATTAGAACCTCGAATCAACTGATTTCGGCGAGACTCCGACCTGCAGCGACAAGCAAATTAACCCGGCCTCGACGGATCATCTGATCATGTCCTCTGGTGCATAAACGCAACCTTAATTTTCTCTTGATCTTTAAATCTTGTACATGTCACTTTTGATTGCTCATCGATGATGTTATCTTCTGCGCCGGTTCTTTTCCTTCCGGCACCTCGCGAACTTCTTGATCCCTATAGAAATTCCTCCAAGAACTCAACACCACCGTGCGCTTGCCCCACGGTGGGCGCCAACTGTCGTGGAATTGTCACGGCAGATGTCCTAGTGTGAGGACTTAGTCGTGAGGCCAACGCATCTATGTGGTAGCTTGAGAGGGTTGAGCGGAATCGAGAAAACGCAACACAAGACAAAGATTTTAGACAGCTTCGGGCCCTGGGAAACATCATCCGGTAACAACCCTACATGCTGTTTGAGGCTAGGTCTCATTATCATCATGAGGGAGCCGCCGTAAACCGGCTCTCCCAGTTATGTCTAGCCCTGAGATTGTTTATTCTTGCTTCTCCCTCTTTGGGGAACCCTGTCCCCTCCTTATATAAGTTGAAGGGGCGGGTTACATGTAGAGTCCATCCCGGACTAAGACTTAAACTATTTTGACTTCCCTTCATGGGCTTCTTGACATCTTGGGATTCATAACGTCTTGGGCTTCATAACCCCTGGCAACCCAGTTATCATTGTCTGCCAGGTTATGACTGGTGCTGGTTTAAGATGGTCTGCCACTTTAAGATTGTCTGCCGGTTTAAGATTGTCTGTCGGGTTATCACCTGACTTAACTCCTGTCGGGTTATCATCTGACTTAACACCTGCCGATTTACCACCTGCCAGTTTACCGTCTGTCCAAGCCATCTGTCTTAACTCTTTGTCTTAACTGTCTGCCGGTTTACCATCCGCCGGTTTACCAAGTTCCAGCCGGGTTATGACTCCGGCCGGGTCATACCGCGGGCTATATCCCTGACAAAAACCGTGTAATGTATAATGATAGGGAGAGTGTGACACTTCTCAAGGGAGATGTCGAGAGACCATGTTTCCGAGGATAGGAGAAACATGAAGTGAGCATGCGGGTGAGCTGGACAAAAGAGAGTGATAGCTACATGAAGGAGCATGCATGCGAGAGAGATGGGCGTGAAAGGAGTGAACATAAAAGGGATTCAAATATTTGAATTCGAGATGATGCTACATGTAATCAGTACTCAAACCAAAATTGATTTATCAAACATACATACTCATATGAATTCACGCGCATCTATGTTATTTAATGTGTAGATATTACTGATCCATACATTTTAGTAGAACATAATTTGGTTTAAATTTTTTGAATTCAACCTTATGATTTTGAGATCATTGTATTCGTAAATCATATTATACATATTAAGGAGCAGAATTATTTGTTGTGCTTTTGAAAGTATATATAAAAAGATGATGTATATAGAATTTTATTCCAATCGAAAATGGATCCCGCCCGAAAAAAATAGAATACAAACGGGATTCGAATTGAGTTTGCACGGTAAACGTGCACTCTGCAAAATTTGAATGAAGCGGGGAAAGTCGCAGTAACCGCCCGAAACCAAAATCTGCGAGATGGAAATTACTACTGCCTATCCCTGCCACACAAAGCCTATCTGCTCGATTTCTATAGGTTTTGATAGGGGTAGGTTTGTAATTTAACTCAAACATGACATAACCACCTCTCACCCAGATTCATACATGGTGGGTGCGAAAACACAGTGCGCCCTCAGCCGAAATCAACTCCCTCCCCGATTCATACATGGTGGGCGCCAAAAACAAACTCTCGTCGGCAAATATTCGGTGTATGCGAGATTACCGTCCTATCCCCAACCAACTAATATTGTTATGATGTAGGAAATTTGAAATGGGGGCTAAGTTTGTAAATTTCCTCGCGTTTGAGACAAGCGCGCCCTGAGTACATGGTTCCCCACTTCCTCTCTACCTCCCTTTCCCCATTTGTACTCCGTGGGCGCCAAAACACCCTCTCCACCCCAGCCTCCTCCGCCCGCCACCCCATCAACCGCCGTCCTCCTCCACCATGCCGGAGCTGATACGCCGACGACGCCGCCCATTACAAGAGATCGACCTCTCTCATCCATGGCTTCGTCCCGAGATCCTTGCATCCCGTCCTCTCGCTTCATCCTCACTATCGTCCACCTTGACGGCGCCGCTTCTACGACCATCCAGTCCACCATGCCCCGCCACCACCATCTACCCTCCTAGATCTGCTTCCACACCGCTGACAGCCATCGCTACCTCAGCACCGTCAAATTCTCAGCACATGCATACACGGCGCCGCAATAGAGGCAGTATCTGCTCAACTTATTTATCGCAGCAAGAAAACATTGGTTGCAAAGTTGCCTTTGTCCGGTTTGCACCTTCAGATCTACCATGGCACGCTCAACACTATACTCCCAATGCGTATGGTTTTCCCCTTTTATATTCCACACTAGTTAAATCACAATAGACTAAATGTCAAAATTGGGTCAGTCAATTTTTTAGAGCTCGCCGGAGATCGACGGTGTGAAGGAAGGGGATCGGGTGGGGACGGTGGTTGGGGGGGGGCTCGCCAAACGAAGAAAACTCGATGCGGGTGGGGGCGGGGTGGGTGTGGGGCTAGCGGAGGAACACAGGCGGTGGGGGCCGGTGGTCCGGCCGGCGGCCTGTGCGGTGTTCTGTATGGGAAGAATCAGAGACGAGGAAGAAGAAGGGTTAGGAGACGTAGGATCTTCATCCAACCGCCTGAAATGGTCGAGAGACAGCAGGGAGTTGCATTCTTAATGCGCTCTGGTTCATCATGTGTGGGCACTGTGCAACGAACATTTTATTATCCAAAATCCTCTTGCTCTTCCTTACCATGTTCCTCTTCCATTCTTCTTTAATACGTACTCTCTCCGTTCCTAAATACAAGTCTTTGTATAGATTCCACCATGGACTACATATGGAGCAAAATGAGTGAATCTACACTCTAAAATGTATCTGGATACATCTATATGTGATCCATAGTGCAAATCTCTACCAAGACTTATATTTTGGAACAGAGGGAGTATGATAGTAGTACAGTATGTTCCTTGTAGTGAAGATGAGTAGGGACATTTGAAGTGTAGAGGTCTATATGGTCGGTTGTGATGGACATTTTGAAATCTTTGGGCCTCTTTAATTCGTATGATTTTGTAAACATAGGAATAGGATTTGTAGTGGCCTGCCCACTTGAATCCTATAAGAATAGCAAGGAAATGCGGGGAGCTGTGTCGCTAATATTAACAGTACCGCACCTTCAGTTGAACAGAACTGGTATCCGAAGACTTTCTAGTCGCACCGGCAATACTAGCACATATATTCCAGCAAGTTCCACTTTGCTGATTTTACTCTGATGCTTACGGTTTTCCCATTATATATACACTATGATCTGTGTAGCATCTTTGTGTCGCACTAGAAGCAGTCCACTCTTGAAGATAAACACTGCAATGACTTACAAAATTGGCACCAAGGCATTGAGTGCCATTCTAGATGCAATGAAACTCATACGCTCCCCACCTGTTGATTCTTCTTCAGAATATGATCCTAATGACTATTCTAACCTCGAGGAGTCAAAGGCATTCACCCATCAAGGTGCTTGTTCTAATTTGGCAAGGTTTTATTGATTGCGCGTATCTTGCATATGTTGTCTTTCATTTCTTCTACTTTGTTGCACTGCCATCTGCTTAGTTTACTCATCATATATGTCGAGATGCCATGCCCATCCATTATCAATACATATTGCATCTGTCATCATACCATCTTTTCCACTCAAATGATGTTCTTGTGCATCAGACATCAAAAAGGAAGAGGGTGATTGCCGAACCTGAAGGAGCACCAGCAGAGTCCATGAAAAATGTGGTGATGCCGGAGAAATCAGACATCACCCCACTTATATTGGCTGTACAACCAGTGACACAAAACGTAGGACCAACCCCAGCAGACTGTACCCATACTTCACTGGCCACACCACTAGCCCCACCACACTGGACCTGCACTCCAGCAAAAGGTATACCGATTTCAGTTGCCATAGCACCAGCCGTACCACAGAAAAATCCCACTCCAGCAAAAAGTACAACAAATCCACCGGCCGAAGACCTATCCAAACTGCAGAGACGGCCAATTCCTAGAGATTGGAACCCCATTCCAGTTATTCCCAGTTTAAAATACAATACTTTCGATGTTGTTAGGTACTACGTGCATATATTCCCATCATGGGAAGATTATAGTGAAGACAAACACCATTTTCACATCTTCCTATCCAACTTACGTGTAAGTGCTATTATTCATGGTTATTATTTTCCTGTTTTCTGCTGATTGAACACATCAATGATTTACATTACATTGTTGTAAGTAGGCGAGAGTCAATCTGGATAGTCATGACGAGCAAAACTTGCTTGTGCTTTTCAAGTAAGCATTGCAGCAGTATCGGTGTTACCTAAGGAAATCACACTTTGATGGCACATCTATAAACGAATTTCTGGTGAAGTCTCATGTGCTAAATTTAGAAGACATTGAATGGAAAAACCTTGTTATGCACTTGTCTCGTTCCCAGGATGAGATACTGTCTGTGAAATCACATGACAATTTGAACTTCTACTTTTCCGCATGTGCCTTACGGATCTTTTTTGCAGGAATCTGCTCGAAGAAGAATTCCGGTTTGAAAAGAACGGCAAGATATTGCAAATATGCTGCCCGCTACTTTGCTCTTGTCACTACTTGTTGTCCTGTATCACTGTACTTGCATACATACCTAGTTCATTATGTGACAGCAGTATGCATGATAGCTTGCTTATCAATTGTTAGCTCCAAATTATCTGATCTATATGAATGGTTATATTAGTGTAGAATATATCCAATGCCAATGAATTTTTTTAGCTCTGCATTGTTCTTTAAGTACATCCTATCCTTTATTAGTTTACTTACATTGACAGGTAGTTGTTCATGTACCATCACTCTGCAGCTTATTTTCATTTGCCCTCCATTTTCTACACATCAGATCTATATTTACTCTTACCATAAGTTTGGAAAACACCGATGGTACTGAAGAAATTTAGCTGTGCATTGCTCTTGGCTGTACCTTTGCCTGTATCACTGCACTTACATTTATAGCTACTTGGTTATGTAGCATCACTCTTCATCTTATCTTAAATATTATCCATTTTTTCATATATTATCACATCTATATTTACTCTTAACAAAATGTAGAATAAAGGCAATGCTTATGATGAAGATTCTGTGGTAAACTTCTTGAATTGCCCCCCCCCCCATCAGCATGGACAAGGGCTTTATAGAGCCTGTCTTCACAAATAATGTAAGTTTGTCCTTCTCAAGCCTTCAATCTTTGTTGTGTATATTTGGTTAGGCATGACTACAACAGCTGTTTATTTTTGGTGTTTGCATCAAATTGCATGTTTAGAGTTTATTATGTAGTTCATAAACAAAAGTTTGTCCTTCTCAATTTAAGTTTTCAGTTGTAGAACCGAGTTCCTTCTTCATACCATGTAAATTAAACTATACAGATCAAGTGATCTTCTTTTGCACTGCATGTATGCTTCTGTTCTTGATCCGTAATCAAGTGGTGTGGTGAACCTACCCACTACAGCACAATGTCATATTCTGCAATGTCTTAACTATGAACAATGTCATATCATTCTAGTATTATTTAAACCGTCTCTTTATTTGCTAATCTGAAATGAGATAAATTGACAGCACACTAACCATTGATACTTATGAGTTCTTTATTTGTAATCTAGTGGTGTCGTGAAGCTGCCAACTCCTTCATAATGTCATTTCCTGCCATGTCTTGACCTGAACAATACCATATTGTGTTAATGCAATTTTAAACTGTGTCACTTTATTCGTCAGTAAGAAATGTGATGAATTGTTAGCAGTGATACTTTCATGTGCAAAACCTGTCACCTCTCTGCTTGTTTATCTTTCAGAATGAGGAGGATATAAGTGTTAAACAAGCGCAGTGTCATTAGCTTGCTCAGCTGCTTGCGCTGCAGTTCCCCAGCAGGGCTAACCTTTCTTGAACTCTATTGAAGTGTTGTCGGTTTTGTATATTATTTTGTCGGCGTCCTTATTTGCACTGGTGGCGATCTTTGATGCCCAGTGTATGTAATCTGCTGTCTGCTTGTGGTTTATTATCATAGTGGAGAACTTTGATGCCTAGTGGATGTAATATGCCGTAATTTATTTACTGTATAGTCTAGGTTTTTTCTTATTCATGATGCTGCAGTTTTTTACTATATA
>NC_041387.1:165821889-165874779 GCF_002162155.2 Triticum dicoccoides | reverse complement strand
CATCGCAGTAAACCGGCAAACCGTAAAATTACGGTACATAATTGGGCCGTCATGCAATCACGATGTATGATCCACATCATGGGCCCCGTCATCTTGGTCTGTTAAAAGGCCTGATTGTAAGCTGGCCCACCAGTAGATTTGGGCCTTTAATAGGCCGAGTAAACCACCGGCCCTCTTTCGCAAGAAAACTCAATGGGCTTTTAGGAGGCTGAGAAGTAGATTGGGCCTGAAACGTACCGAACAGCTCACGGGCCGACAACAGCCTGAAATGGACCCCGACCCATGATTGTGCGAATCAAATCATGGGCTTTTAACATGCCAAAATTGCCTCAGTCCTTGTTTGGCCCAATCAGATTATCGGCTGCGACCAGGCCGAATGCAAACCTAGCAGTAGTTAGGGCCAACTATAGGACGGGCTTTTAACAGGCCGAAATTAATATAGGGCCAAAATGTTAAACTGGCCCTTAACAGGATGAAACTAATATCAGGCCGAATTACTAAATGGGCCTTTAGCAAGTGGGCCCAAAAGCATAGCGTCCAGTTGTTGGGCCGTATCTGAATGGGCCATAATTTAGCCCAAAGCCTCTTAAAGGGCCGGACCTGATCTGGGCCGTAATTTGGTCCAGAACGTGGTAGGCTTTTAACAGGCTGGATCTCATATGGGCCATTATGAGGCTCGGAACGTGGCAGGCCATTAATGGACCGGATCAAATATGGGCCGGCATTTGGCCCAAAACATGGCAACCAATTAATGGGCCGATCTACTAGGGTCCTCAAAATCTTGTGGGCCTATAGCTGGGCCGGCCCATTAATGTTGGCGAAATCTCGTGGTCCTTTAACTGGGCCTGACCATTATGATCTGCAAAAATCTTGTGGGCCTTTACCTGGGCCGTCCCATTATGGCCCACAAAAATCTTGTGGGCCTTTACCTAGGCCGACCCGTTATGGCCCGCAAAATCTTATGGGCCTTTAGCTGGGCAAACCCATTATGGTCCACAAAATCTCATGGGACTTTAGCTGGGCCGTCCCATTATGGTCAGCAAAATCTTGTGGGCCTTTAGTTGGGCCGGCCCATTTAAACTTTATGGGCAACTTTTGGGCCGGTCCACGTGTCAACATATCATAGGCGCATCTCGCCCATTGGATGAGTGACACCTGTCCCAACGGTGAGCAGACACGTGTTTCCTCCAGCCAATGACTATTTTACACGTGGAAAATCCCCATTGGTCCGGGCTGTTAACGGGTTATCGGATCCAAAACCGGACCCGATAGCTTAACGGCGTTCCGTTACGGTGGATGCCACGTGTCTGTCACCCTTGACGAAAGCACTTCTGTGACGCGCAATTTATCGTCATGGAAGTGGACACTTCCATGATGATAATTTTCGTAATGTCATGGAACACTTCTACGACAGCACAGGTATGACTATTGATTCTGTCATAAAATTGTTATGGATGTACATGCATGACAAAAAGCGCGACCTACTGTGACAAACACGTATCATCACGGAAGTGTATTTTTTTGTAGTGTATCACCCTTCCATCATTGCTAGCCTCTTTGGTACCATGAATTGCCCTTTCTCACCTCGTGAGTTGGTGCAAACTTTACCGGTGCATCCAAACCCCGTGATATGATATGCTCTATCACACATAAGCCTCCTTATATGTTCGTCAAAACAGCCACCATACCTACTTATTATGGCATTTCCATAGCCATTCCGAGATATATTGCCATGCAACTTTACACCGTTCCATTTATTATGACACGCTTTATCACTGTCATATTGCCTTGCATGATCATGTAGTTGACATCGTATTTGTGGCAAGGCCACCATGCATAATTTTTCATACATGTAACTCTTGATTCATTGCCTATCCCGGTACACAGCCGGAGGCACTCATATAGAGTCATACTTTGTTCTAGTATCGAGTTGTAATCTTTGAGTTGTAAATAATTAGAAGTGTGATGATCATCATTAATAGAGCATTGTCCCAAAAAAAGGCCAAATATAGAAAAAGAAAAATAAAGAAAGGCCAAATAAAAAAAGAAATAAAAGAAATAAAAGGGACAATGCTACTATCCTTTTTCCACACTTGAGCTTCAAAGTAGTACCATGATCTTCATGATAGAGAGTCTCTTATATTGTCACTTTCATATAAATGTGGGAATTTTTCATTATTGAACTTGGCTTGTATGTTCTAGCGATGGGCTTCTTCAAATGCCCTAGGTCTTCGTGAGCAAGCAAGTTGGATGCACACCCACTTAGTTTCTTTTGTTGAGCTTTCATACATTTATAGCTCTAGTGCATCTGTTGCATGGCAATCCCTACTCCTCGCATTGACATCAATTGATGGGAATCTCCATAGCCCGTTGATTAGTCGCGTCGATGTGAGACTTTCTACTTTTTTGTCTTGTCCACACAACCTCCATCATCATATTCTATTCTACCCATAGTGCTATGTCCATGGCTCGCGCTCATATATTGCGTGAAAGTTGAAAAAGTCTAAGAATACTAAAGTATGAAACAATTGCTTGGCTTGTCATCGGGGTTGTGCATGATGGGAGCATTTTGTGTGACAAAAATGAAGCATGGACAAACTATATGATTTTGTAGGGATGAGCTTTCTTTGGCTATGTTATTTTGAGAAGACATAATTGCTTGGTTAGTATGCTTGAAGTATTATTATTTTTATGTCAATATTAAACTTTTTCTTGAATCTTTAGGATCTGAACATTCATCCACAATAGAGAGAATTAAATTGAAAAATATGTTAGGTAGCATTCCACATCAAAAATTCTGTTTTTATCATTTACCTACTCGACGACAAGCAGGAATTAAGCTTGGGGATGCTTGATACGTCTCCAATGTATCTATAATTTTTGATTCTTACATGCTATTATATTATCAATCTAGGATGTTTTATACGCTATTTTATATGATTTTGGGACTAACTTATTAATCTAGAGCCCAGTGCCAGTTTCTGTTTTTTCCTTGTTTTTGAGTATTGCAGAAAAGGAAAACCAAACGGAGTCCAATTGAACTGAAAACCGACGAAGATTATTTTTGGACCAGAAGAAGCCCACGGAGTATCGGAGATGGGCCAAAAGAGTCTTGAGGCACCCACGAGGTTGGGGGGCGCGCCCCCTACCTCGTGGCCGCCTCGGAGACCCCTCTAACTTGTTCCCGACGCCAAAACCTCTATATATACCCAAAATTCCAGAACATAACCTAGATGGGGAGTTCCGCCGCCGCAAGCCTCTGTAGCCACCAAAAACCAATCGGGACCCTGTTCCGGCACCCTGCCGGAGGGGGGATCCCTCACTGGTGGCCATCTTCATCATCCCTGCACTCTCCATGAAGAGGAGAGAGTAGTTCACCCTCGGGGCTGAGGGTATGTACCAGTAGCTATGTGTTTGATCTCTCTCTCTCTCTCGTGTTCTTGATCTGGCATGATCTTGATGTATCGCGAGCTTTGCTATTATAGTTGGATCTTATGATGTTTCTCCGCCTCTACTCTCTTGTAATGGATTGAGTTTTCCCTTTGAAGTTATCTTATCAGATTGAGTCTTTAAGGATTTGAGAACACTTGATGTATGTCTTGCATGTGCTTATCTGTGGTGACAATGGGATATCACGTGATCCACTTGATGTATGTTTTGGTGATCAACTTGCAGTTGTAGTGACCTTGTGAACTTATGCATAAGGGTTGGCACACGTTTTTGTCTTGACTCTCCGATAGAAACTTTGGGGCACTCTTTGAAGTTCTTTGTGTTGGTTGAATAGATGAATCTGAGATTGTGTGATGCATATCATATAATCATACCCAAGGATACTTGAGGTGACATTGGAGTATCTAGGTGACATTAGGGTTTTGGTTGATTTGTGTCTTAAGGTGTTATTCTAGTACGAACTCTATGATAGATCAAACGGAAAGAATAGCTTCGTGTTATTTTCCTACAGACTCTTGAATAGATCAATCAGAAAGAATAACTTTGAGGATACATGGTGCTTGGAGAACTGCCAGTGGTCTGACGAAGTGCCTGCTTCCTCCTTTGTTCGTGTTCCTGAGGCTGCTACTGCGAGGTCTAATTAGTCTGAGGAGTCTGAGGAGGCTGAGGAGCCTAACGATGATGTTGATGATGATGCTTCTGACAGCTCAGCGACAACTGGCGAGGAGATCTACTGAGCCCCGGGGTGCTAGCTTCACTCTTTTCCTTTTTGGTGTGTTGATGCCAAAGGGGGAGAGAGCTCCATTAGGTCACGGGAGTAGCATGGGTGGTTTATTTGCAGTTGGTAGTCTTGAGAGTCTATTTGTTGTTGCTGTTCCTAGTGTCTTGTGGACTTTCCTGTGTTATGATCTCGTGCATGGTGTAAGACATGCGTCCCTTATCTATTTATCTATGCACTCATCTATCAGTAGAGCTTATGTGTTGTTGGTGCCCTTATCCTTGTCTCTACTGCGTTATGTTTTTTTGTGATTGTTTTGCTGTCTCCGGTTGGTCTATAAAATCCAGGGGAGCATTGATCCTAGTGTGCACACTTTGCATTCCAAATGCAAACTCTAAATAGTGCTCACACTCAGGGGGAGCCCCTTCTTTATTTTCTAGAACCCCCGGACTTCTCGTGTGGTTGTCATCATCCACCAAAAAGGGGGAGATTGTAAGAGCATCTTCTGTCTTAGGGTTTTGGTGATGATGACAACACACGCATGGACTAATCGTGCGCCATAGTTGTCTCAGGTACACATTGTGTGGCACAAGACGGTTAGGATTTCCCTCTATGCGGAAAAGATCAAAGATGGAGTTTCCGATGTTTTTATTCTTTTGGTCGTAGGATATCCGTACTATTAAGAGGGAATCCACATCGGAAGGTATTGTGTGAATCACTTCACGTACACATTCTCTACACCCACCATATACCCTCAGTTCGAGGAGAGAGAGGTTCCCCATCCTCTGTCCTGTGCAGTTCTACCCATGGCGGTAGTACCGCTCCTTTAAGAGGTTGTACCGCTGGCTGGTAGTTCCGGTCTCAGCACCGCTCCTAGTACCGCTCAGGGGTGACTCCCTTTTGTACCGGGTACGATGGTAGACCAGTGGTGGAACTGTAGTTCTGGTTTGTCTTGACAAACCGGTACTATCGGTGTTCAGGGTGGTAGTACCGCCTCGGACCCCACCACCTAGGGACTGCTGGCCCAGTGGTAATTCCGGCCCAACCTCCGCTCCAACTACCGGCCTGAGGGGTTTACTTTCTGTATGTGGCCGGTAGTTGAGCGGTGGTTGTGCGGTAGTTTCGGTTTATTCTGATAAACCGGTACTACCGGGTGTGCCACCGGAAGTACCACCCTGGTGCCCTAGCAGGGGTTTCCCGCATTCACCGGTTGTACCTGTGTCTATTGCGGAAGTACCGCTCCTATGCGTTTCTGCACATAATGGTTGGATCTGTGGGGGGCCTATTTAAGGAGGTGCTTCTCCTACCTCCCACCTACCTCTTGCCTCTCTCTCTCCTCCATTACTGCCATGAAAGCTTTCTTGCCCGATCTCTCTCTCTAGCCACTCAAACTCATTGATTTGCTAGGGATTGAAGGAGGAGACCTAGATCTACACTTCCACCAAAGGATATTTGATTCCTCCATACTTTCTTGTGTTGATTTTGTTACTCTTGGGTGCTTGGGCGCCCTAGACGGAAGAGGTCACTTCGGAGCCACATTCCATTGTGGTGAAGCTCCGGGGTTTGTTGGGAGCCTCCTATTAGGTTGTGGAGAGAGCCCCAACCTTGTTTGTAATGGTCCGGTTGCCGCCTTCAAGGGCATCAATAGTGCAATCACGGCATCTCGCATTGTGTGAGGGCGTGAGGACAATATGGTGGCCCTAGTGGCTTCTTGGGGCGCATTGTTCCTACACACTGCTCCAACGGAGACGTACTTCCCCTCAAAAGGAAGGAAATTCGGTAACACATCATCGTCTTCACCGGCTCCACTCTTGGTTATCTCATGCCTTTACTTGTGCAAGCTTTTTTGTGTTATATCCCTTGCTTGCTTGTGTGCTTGTTGTTGTTGCATCATATAGGTTTCCCACCTAGTTGCATATCTAGACAACCTACTTTGATGCAAAGTTTAAATTGGTAAAGAAAAGCTAAAAATTGTTAGTTGCCCATTCACCCCCCCTCTAGTCAACTATATCGATCCTTTCACCCAGTTATGGACATCTTGAGTATTTGGTTCTTGACTTATTGATTTGATCTCATCACTCTTAACTAATTTCTTGGGTTGTTAATTACTATTTAATTGGGATTGAGATGGGGTTTCCATTCTCAATGTTTATCAACCAACTTGTTAGTTAAATAAAATATATTCCTTTGTAGTAGGGAAAACTTGGCTTTACACAAAAGTGATAACCATAGAGCCTCCACCAGCCATCTATGCATGTAGTGTTAGCTGTTACATTGTTTGTTGCTCTTATTTTGCCAGCATATTCCATGTGCTGACCCGTTTCAGGCTGCAACGTATTATGTTGCAGGCTTTTCAAACGAAGAGTAAGGTGCGCTAGGGCGTTTTCATGCACTCAGCTATGCCGTTGGAGTTGATGGACTCACTGATCTTCGATGCTTCCGCAGTTATCTTAATTAGATGGCCTTTAGCCATATTATTGTAGCAAGTTCTCTTTTGAGACATTCGATGTAATAAGTGTGTGATTGCACTCTATTATAAATCCTTCAAGTACTGTGTGTGTCAGCATTACCGATCCAGGGATGAAACTTATGCACAGAGATTTGACTGTCTGAGGTCGGATCGCTACATGTCTACATAGTTCTCGAACCCGTAGGGTCCGCACGCTTAATGTTCGATGACGATTTGTATTATGACTTATGTGTTTTGGTGAACGAAGTTTGTTCGGAGTCCCGGATGAGATCACAGACATGATGAGGAGTCTCAAAATGGTCCAGAGGTAAAGATTGATATATTGGAAGGTTATATACGGACACCGGAATGGTTCCGATAAGGTTCGGGGATTTATCAGAGTACCAGCAGGCTACCGGAACCCCCTGGGAAAGTTAATGGGCCTATTGGGCCTTAGTGGAGGAGAGGAGGCAGGCTACCGGAGGTGGCACGCGCCTCCCCTTGCCCAATCTGAATTGGACAAGGGGAGGGGGCGCGCCCCCCCCCCCTCTTTCCTTCTCCCTCTCCCTCCTTTCCCCTTCCCCCCTCCCCGTTGGAAGGAGAAGGGGGGGCGAATCCTACTAGGAATGGAGTCCTAGTAGGACTCCCCCCTCTTGGCGCGCCCCCTTGGGCCGGCCTCCTCCTCCCCCCTCCTTTATATACGTGGGCAAGGGGCACCCCAAAGGACAACAAGATTTGTATTAGCCGTGTGCGGTGCCCCCCTCCATAGTTTACTCCTCCGATCATAGTGTCGTAGTGTTTAGGCGAAGCCGTGCATGGATCACATCACCAACACCCTCACCACGCCGTCGTGCTAACGGAACTCTCCCTCAACCCTCTACTAGATCAAGAGATCGAGGGACGTCATTGAGCTGAACGTGTGCTGAACACGGAGGTGCCATACATTCAGTACTTGGATCGGTTGGATCGTTAAGACGTTCGACTACATCAACCGCGTTAACTAACGCTTTCTCTTTCGGTC
Organism: Triticum dicoccoides; assembly: GCF_002162155.2. Taxonomy (NCBI): domain Eukaryota; kingdom Viridiplantae; phylum Streptophyta; class Magnoliopsida; order Poales; family Poaceae; genus Triticum; species Triticum dicoccoides. Next base: position 165,867,141 of record NC_041387.1, on the reverse strand, counting down.
TACGAGGGTACGTAGACACACTCTCCCCATCTCATTGCTATGCATCTCCTAGATAGATCTTGCGTGATCGTAGGAATTTTTTTGAAATTGCATGCTACGTTCCACAACAAATATTTTTTGCCTATGCAAACTTCATTGATGGATCCTTCCTGGCCTAGAATGATGAATGATGCATCTCATCTTGACCTAGCGTCGCAGTGTTTTTTATGACAAGTAAAACTAGGTTACCAGAATAAACATAGACATGCGTGGAGGCAAATTAGACATTTAATAATTTTCATATAGCTTACAAAAACTAACTCATAGGAAGTTGTGTCAAATTTTTAGACCTCGGCGATGTACAGAAGACGGAAACCTTTTTTAACTGACGCACGATGGACTAAATAAAATCATAAAATGACCTCTCCAAACGCCTTAGAAAAATCTCTATGTAAGCAACGGTTTGTTTTGTTGGTTATTTTATGGATTTGTTTGAATATTTTTGATCATTTTCTAAAATTTCATGAAAATTTTATCAAATTCCGGAATATGCTTTGTACGATCATTTTTTTAAATCATGAACATTTATTATTTTGTGAACATTTTTTCCAAAATCGTGATTCTTTTTATAATATGTGAACAAGTTTTTTAAAGTATGAACATTTTATGATTTCCCGAACATATTTTGGATTCATGAACATTTTACGATTTCTCAAGAGAAAATTTTTGAAAATTTGGAATTTTTTGAAATCCCGAATTTATTTAAAGAAGAAAAATAAAAACATAAATGAGAAAAAAAGGCACAAAATGAAATTAAAAAACATGGGCCGGCCCATGAATGCGTGCAGAGGAGGTGTGCCCTTGCTATTCCAAGAGAAAGAGAGGGAGAGAGAGAGAGAGAGAGAGAGAGAGAGAGAGGATAGAACCCAGGTCTCTAGTGTGGAAGAGTGAGCATTTAGCCCTTGTGTGCTTATGATATATGAGGGCATCACGGTAAAAGAGTCAAACACGTCGGCGACTTTGAAAGAAAAAAAATCTAATCATATATTTTGTTCCTCGAATCGAGACTTTCTTTGTGGAGGCTCTCTGGTTTCCTATACTCCACCGAGTTTCAGTTTCTTCTTCTAATGGTTGTGTCCGCCTAAGGTGGCTATTTGAGCGATTTAAGTATCGCAGTTGTCTTGAGCTCTGGATTGATGGCTGGAAACCCGGGACCGGGTTCGATTTCATCTCGGACATAGCCAGGTCTATAGTAAGAGCCGCTTTGTGAACAACATCAGATGACATAGCAAGGGTAGCCGCAATAGAGCAATTGTGCCTTCTTCACTTATGGGTAGCATAGTGGATTATTTATGGCAACTTCGAGGGGTAATTTTAGGACGGATGGGCAGAACCACTAATAACTTTATTAGAATGTATAGATACCTATGATACCAAACTTTAGGAAAAGCATAAGACACAACGGGATGGCGACGGGGTTTATCCTCTGTATCTCCTATTTTCAAGTTAATCATGAACACGTAGACACATAGTTTATGTTAGTTTGAGAAAAACAAAATACTCTAAATCCATATACTTTAGAAGTTAATTTGTTTAATTTAAAAAAAACATTCACCGCACTTTAGAAGAATGTTAACTCAATCTAAAAAACTTGTTCATGCAAATTATAAAAAATGTTAATAGCATTCAAAAAAGTGTTTACGATATTTAAAAATGTTCATGCATTTGAGAAACAAATTCTGGCAACTTTTTAGAAAACAATATAATATAAAAATGTTCATGTAATTTTCAAAATTGCCTCGTACCCTTCAATGAATGTACATGTTATTTTAAGAAAATGTTGATGAATGTGCAATTTTTAATAAATATGTATACAACATAAGAAAAAATGTCCATGTAATTGAAATAATGTTCCATACCATTCAAAAAAATCTGCATGGCATTTAAAAACTTTACACATTCCAAAAGTATGTTCATGACATTAAAGAACACATTAATATAATGTAGAAAAATCTTCATGTGATATTAAAAATGATTCGTACCATTCAAGAAAAAGTAAAAAATGTATTGTAAAAATATTTGGCATTTTCTCAGTAAAAAGTTTAAACATGTATTTTGAAAAAATGTTCATGATGTATTTGAAAAATAATCAACGTGTATAAAAACATGTATTGCAAAAAATTGGCATAGAAAAGGATGAAAACCATAAAAAAACTAAAATCTAACAGGAAAAAGTAAATACCAATAAAGATGAAAACCATAATACTGCCTTCTCGTGCTATTTGGGCTGCGAGGCGGTAACGAAACGCCATAGGCGAGGGCTACAGATGACTAACAATAAGCAATAAACAGCAATGGCGAACAAGAATGTGTTGGACCCTTGGATAGAGAGCGTGAGCGTGGGCTTGGGAAATTTGGCTATGTAGGACCGGAGTATATTGAACAAACGAGGGCTGAATGGGAGATTTAAATTTTCTAATGAAACTCAAATACTCTCACGACAACACATCGGAATGAAAGTAATATAAGAAGTATTCAAAAGAAAATTTAAACAGATTACTGCGAGATATATAGACAGAAGTGAGAAGGGTAACAAGATAGAAGTATATGTAAATTAGGCGAAAATATAGGCAGATAACCTTCGGTACATTGAGAGCAAATACGAGGCACAACATGATCTCAGAAAAGAAAGGTTTGCTTGAGGGGAAAGCATACCAAAGTTTCGAAGAACAATATATGAGGAAAACTCAACCGAAATTAAATTACTGAAAGTAATTACAGAATGAGATGAAACAAGGTGGTGCTCGATGGCAATAGAGTATCCGGTATATCAGTTCACTCTTCTACAAAAGAGCTATGTCTGGTCAGATGAACCTGTCATTGAACACATGAATAAACCTCTCTACATCCTCTTCTCCTAACAGCAAGTTCGTCAACTTGTGTTAGTTCACTCGTGGTAGAGACTTCAGGCGATCTCCATAACCTTCACAAACAATATCCTCACAGACGACAATGACTCTTGGTTGCTGATGACTTTGACGCTTAACCGTCTAGAGAGTGTAAACTCTCAAGAGAAATAAGCTCAATACTCCCAACTTAGATCTAATGTGGCGCTCGACCACTATCTAAGTGTGGCTCTTGGTTTTATCTCAGAAGATTTCGCTCAAATATCTCGTACAGGGGATGCTCAGACAAAAGTCTCAAATCAATAGGAGCAGCCAACCGTAATGGCTAGAGCGGGGTGGCTATTTATAGTCGAGGCAATCCTGATGGTGAAATGACCAATTAGGGCATGTGGCCCAGCCAATGGCCAACCAATGTTTTTCCAATGGTCGAATTTCAAACTCATGTGACAACTTTACTTGAGGAACATGTAAATCTGACTCCACTGCTAGAGGATTTCTCTCGAAGTCCGACAGAACATCATCTCAGACTTGCGAGTAAACTCTCTATGCATGATGGATATAACTTGGTTAAGAATCACACTTGACATAAGTCTCGAGAACCCCTCTTAATGGTGCGGTGATCCTGTGACTCAAATGAAGAAAATGAAACTATGAAAAAGTACTATGTCTTCACACAGTATTCATTCTTCACCGGTACAGTCAAATCTCTTGGACCGCTCACCGTATCAATTGCTTTTTTTAGAACTGGTGACAGTGAGATTCTCTCACTGCCTTTTGTATTAATAAATTAAGAGTCGGGGGGAGGGGGATTAGAGTATCCAGATATTTACATGTTACATTGGGGGGGGGGGTAGATCAAGTAGCTAATACAAAGAATCACAATGAGCTAGCTATGGATAAAATGTAAGGACCCTGCTCCTGCTTCGATCTATGGACTAGCATGGCAAAGTCCAGCTTGAATCTGCTCCTCCAAGAATCAAACGAAGGCTGGATCCCTCTAAAGTGTTTGTCCTTTCTCTCTTTCCAGATCCCCCAAGCTGCCACAGCAAAAACTTCCAGGAACATTGGCCGAGCCCACCTGGCTTTGCCAGCATGCAACATTCTCATCCTGCAAGTGTCATTTGGCCATTGTATTCCAAGGGCATCCCAGCATCTCTGACTGAAGGGGCAGGTAAAGAAGAGGTGCACGATGTCTTCCTCAGGCGGGTGGTGACAAAGAAGGCAGGTGTAGTCATCGTTCTGGACTTTGTAATGCCTTCTTGTGAGCATATTCCCAGTGTTCAATCTATCGTCCATCAGCAACCACAAGAACACTTTCCACTTCATTTGTACATTTGGTTTTCCATATCCAACCGAAGGCCTCATTAACCTGCACCTGGCTGAAGCAGTGAGCATAGTATTGAGTGGATCGAAAGGTATATCCTCCCCAGACACATGACCACACATCCTTGCCCTCATTGAGCGAAGTATCCAAGATCTCAAACTGCAACCCAGCAACCTCATGCCGTGCCTCCAGTGATAGCGGCAGGTGAAACACTTCCCCTAATCGATCAGAAGATAAAAGTTGACGCATCGAGACATCCGGCTCTCTGGCAAAAGAGAAAGCTCTTAGAAATTTGTCTTGGAAAACTTCACTTTTCCATTTGTCTTTCCAAAAAAGGATCGTGTCACCTGCTACCACGTTCGACTTTGTGATCCCTCTATATACGTCTGATAGTTGCATGAGCTCTCTCCACCAAAACGATCCACACGATTCTGAAGCATGAGTTATTTTGCCAGCATAATATGTATCCCAGACTAAATTCACCCAAGGAACATCGCATTTGTTACAAAATTTGTGAATCTGCTTCAGCAGAAGCCCTTGGTTTTGGATCTTGAGATCGATGATTCCCAGACCGCCTTTGTTATTAGGTCTACACACCATTCCCTAGGCCGCCAACGAACTGCCCTTGGATCCATCATCCGATTTTCTCACCCAAAGGCAGGACCTGTGCAGTTTATCAAGGTGCTCGATGATATTATGGTTTATCTTGATGGAACACATGGCACATATGGCCAGGGAGGTGACCACTGAATTGAGAAGTGTGAGTTTTGAGCCATAGTCCAACAACGAGGCTGCTGCCAGAACTCTCCTCTGGACCGAAATCACCAGTGGCATCAGGTCAGTTACACTCGGGCGTGTGGTGCCCATGGACAGGCCAAGATACATAAATGACATCTGGCCAATCGAATAGCCAAAGATAGCTGAAATTTCCGCCTCCTGCAAAGGATCTAGGTTGATGGGAACCAGTGTTGACTTGTGGAAATTGATCTTGAGGCCCATCGACATCGTGTAGTCGACCAAAATATCCCTCAAGACTTGCGCTTGTGAGGTGCATGCAGGGAAGACAGCGATCGTGTGGTCAGCATATTGTATTACAGGGTAGTCTCTGTTTGAAGTGGGTAAAGGCAACCAGAGCAGTCCTGTCTGACTGGCATCATTGGTCACCGACTGTAATAGGTCCGCTGCAAGGACGAAGATCAAAGGCGACAGTGGATCACCCTGTCGAACCCCACAAAGGCACTCAAACTACTTCTCGGGGTGCCATTAAGCAACACCGGAGAGCTTCCCAAGGAAAAATGCATTTGATCCACACCAGCCACTTATCATCAAAGCCCATATGACGGATGATCTCAATCATCGGCTCATGTTGAATAGTATCAAACGCCTTCGCGAAGTCAAGTTTCAGAATACAGCAGGCTCTCCCGGATGCTTGGCATTGGTGGATGTATTCAAAGGCCCAGGCCAAACAATCCTGGATCGATCTCCCTTTGAGGAATCCGTACTGGTTCCAACGGATGATCTTAAGCACAATTTTCTGCAGGCGATTAGCAAGCAATTTAGTTAGGCGTTTCAAGCAACAGTTAAGTAGCGTGATGGGCCTATAATCATTAGCAGTTTCTGGTGACTGGGTCTTTGGTATGAGCGTTATGTAACGAGAATTCAGGCTCTGAAGATCTATAGCACCATCATAGAAGTCTTTGCACAGTCTGTAAAAATCTTCTTTGATAATATGCCAGCTTGACTTCAGAAAACAACCATTAAATCCATCGGGACCCGGGGCTCTGTCAGAGGGCATCTCTCGAACTAATCTATCAATCTCCTCATGCATGAAAGGTTTGGTTAATTCATCCATACCCTCGACCTTCTTAATGATTCTTGCCAGATCAAATTTCATTTTATACGTCCTCTTTCTGCCCAATCTCTCCTTGTATGTATCAAAGAGTTCTTTTGCTTTACCTATATGGTCAGTCACCACCATACCATCCTGGAGTTTGAGTGAAGCTATGGAGTTTTTGCGATATCTTTCAGACACCATTGAGTGAAAGAATTTGGTGTTATCACCCCCACAATTGAACCATCGGACAGTGTATCTCTTCTGCCAGTATTCTCTTTTATAGCCGAGGAGGGTTACCAGATGACCATTCAAAATTGACCTAAAGTTGGCTTCAGGTACTGTGAGAGGCCTTTTATCCTCGATATTATCAAGTTCCAGAAGCGCCCAATTCGAGTTATCGATGCATAGGTTCAACCGAGAGATCTGTTTGCTCCAACGTTTAAGAGCATATCTCAAGTTCTCAAACTTCTTGCACAACAGTGTTGCCGAGTTGGGTGCATAGCAATATTTCTCCCAAGTAGATTGGACCAAATCAAAGAATCCTGGGTGGGAGATCCAGAATTTTTCAAACCTAAACACCTTAGTTTTAGGGACAGAGGTTTCTATCGAGATCATGCATGGCGTGTGATCTGACACCGGCTTGGGAAGGGGTCCCACTGTAGTGTTAGGATAATTAGATGTCCAATTCCACGAGGTAAAGAACCAGTAGATTTGCTCAAGCAGAGGCTTAGTTTGCATGTTACTCCAAGCGTACTGCCTACTCTTAATAGGTAGCTCGACAAGCGCCTACGACTGAATGAAATCATGAAAAGTAAGCATGTCATTAGCATCATCCCCCGGTTTGTTGTGATTATCAGGCGCTCTAATGTAGTTGAAATCACCACATATTAGTCAATCCTCATCATCGGGTATATCTAGCTCGAACAACCATGAGGTGGAATTAACTCTGCCTGGCCTAGCACACGGGCCATACACATTAATAAGTTTCCATTTCCTAGCTATGAGCATAGAAGTAAACTGAATACCCAAAGCAAAAGATTTAGAGCAAAACACACTGCCAGTGAACACAGAACTGTTCCACAACACAATTAATCCACCAGAGGCCCCCTGAGAGGGCACCACCTCAAACTTACTGATTTTTTTAGGACAGATAGTTTAACAAAAGCAGCATCAAAGGTAGCACGCTAAGTTTCTTGTAAACAAATAACTGAACAGCCACTACTACTGATAGCATTACGCAGTGCCAACTGTTTTTTGTCCGAGTTGATCCCTGGACATTCAAGCACAAAACCTTCCACACCTTAAGCTGCATCATGATCCGTGTCCTTGCTCCTATGCCCACCTTGAACAGAGAGTAGCTTCTACCTGCTTAACTGACTCGGATGTACACCACACGTATTAGTGCCTATGGATTGAATGGCATGGATGGAAGTAGGAGGTGGGATAACATCAGATACCTTGTCATGATTCCCCAAGCTAGGCATGTTGCCATTAGGGGGCAGGGAAGAGATGGGTGCTTCCAAGGTTTGAACTTGGAAGTTGCAGCTCTCTTGTCAGAAACAGGAGGGACCCTGAACCCATCATGTTTGTTCGAGCGTGTAGTGCGATGGAGGAGGATAGTGTCCACATGAGCCGGTTCCTTGAGCAACAACCAAGGGCTCTTCCAAAATTGGCACAGAGGAGTTGCAGGTTGAGAGTCCTTCAACCGAGGCAGACAGATTGATCACCATGCCCATGCAAAAAGTTGAACTGAAGATGCGTCCAAGGACATCAGATTCAGGCATCATATGGGTGAGTAGAGCCATGCACACACACTCTATCTGAAACTGAATAACAGTGAAAGGATTGAGTGGGAAGCAGGCTGTCCTAGGAGACTGAGGTTGCAATATGGAGAGAGTATAAATCCTTTTGAGCATGTCACCCATCCAATGAAGTAGCTCAGCGTTAGCAGATATCAACACAACAGTTGTAGAGCCTCCAGCTCTGATGAAATCATACTGAGCCTCTGGAACACCATTGATGAAGTTGTCAGCTAACTCCTCCACACATGAGTATTCATACCAAGCATCGGAGAGGTTGTCCACTAGGTTGTGCTACTGCGGCGCACCATCCATCAGGGACGGCCCATCATACTCAAAGTATGTTCTAAAACTGAATCCAGTGTACGGGGGTGGTATCACTGGCCAGGCTCTCCAACCATTGTCCTGCACCTGTTCCTGAACTTGTTCATTGCCATTCCAAATGGCTTCATTAGCAGCCTGCTGAGCCTCCATCTCATTGATCCTGGCTTGCTGCATGATAGTGTAGTACGGCAGTGCATATGGATGTGGATATTCATTTAGGAGTGGCGGAGTATCCTCATTCCCCCGCAGACCCGACACTGTGTTTCTACCATTCAGCACATAAGCAGGGACAAACCAAGATCGACCCAGTCCCGGCAGCAGTCCAACTTTCGTGACAACCAGACTATGTGGAAGTTTAGCAACATATTTAATGTGGCACTTGACAAGAATTCTAGCTTTGTTCTCGTTCGGTCTTGGCCAAGCAAGAAGCTTACCAAACCTAGAAATCGCCTTATACACATAATGTTCAGTCATGTAATCCATAGGGAAAGCAAGCATCAAGATCCAAACTTCATATTCAAAGGCAGGCATTCTCATGTTAATCTCTTCATCATGAGGGATCAAGGAAAAATAAGAATCTTCAGTTAAAGCATGCGACCCCTCTCTAATGGCTTCATCTCTACTCTAAACATCAAGAAAAGCAACACAACCAATAGCAATCAGATAGTCAAACTCATCCTCAATCTGATACTCAAGATCCTCCCTAATGATGTGACAAACCTCCTCTAGCCAAAACCTCTTCTGATGATCTGGCACTGGGGGTTGATCTCTATTAGAGCGTACTTGTCGTGGTTCAGAGGTGGCTCATAAACAACCATGGTTCTTCTCTGAAGCCGATGATCTGGCCCGTGCTCAATGTGGGAGCCAACGGGGGTGAAGGAAAATGGCCGGACCAGAAAGTTTGCCATGGCGGCAGCACTAGGGTTTGTCGAGGGCTCGGTTGTGTTTAGAGCAGATGATGTGGCCACTAGAGGTTCTTTGGCTACCACACGGAGTAGAGGAAACAAAGTGTTGTTTGCGCAGGAGAAGAAGAATGACAAAGGGATACTGGGAATTGCACCGTGTGCTCAATCTGCTAGCATAAATTGTTGTGGCGAAATTCCTATCAAGTTAGTAGTGCCAGAGGAGGTGAAACCAAATTTTTGTACGCCAAGCTGGGTGATTATCGGTGCAATTCTAATCCAAGTGCCATAAAACATCTAAAGGCTATTTGGAAAGGATGTGCACATAGTCCTTATTTCCTACATAGTCATATTAGTAGTTGCATTGTCAAGTGGGGTACTAGTCCGTTTTATAATCCAATAGGTGATCAACGTGGCCGAATATTTTATTAGGTAATTTGTAATTAGTTCAAATCAGAGATAGAGTCTGTTAGAATCTAAAGTAGAACTATGAGTCGGTTTGGTCTACGTACGTCTCGCCTATATAATGGGCTAGCTTCGGCCGTGTACGGGGATTGGTTTTTGGGAGGAATCAAATAAAGAAGTCAGAAAACGCCTTGTGTCGGGGGCACCAACGTGATGAGTTTTTGCGATCCATGACAAGGGATACGTCGCTGCTACGTCGTGATTGACCTGGTGTTAATTTTTTACGCAAGCCCTTTTTCTTTGGTTTCTTCTCTCTAGTAAGATCTGAAGGCTTCTTCTTCCGCTACTAATTATCTTCAACTACTGCTGCTATCGTTCGTCGTGTTTCATCTAGTACCGTGAAAGATCGGACTGTCTTCATGCACGAATTATCGTCTTGCTAGTTTGTGTCCCATCAAGTGGTATCAGAGCTAAGGTTGTTCACGGTATTGTCTTGATCAAGATGTCAACCTCGGTCAACAAGGAAGACGAGGTTGATGCTGATTCTTAGGAAATTGTACGCCCAGTGTACGCGGATGATATTCCTCAAAATATTCGGGATAGTTTTGACCACACATGCAACTACGTCAAGCAATGTCATGATGCGCTCGGCAAAAGGATAGATGTCCTAATCACTCGGTTCGATGGTTTGGCAGACATCATCAATATGCCGGCAACGAATTCTGCACCACCACAGACTGCTTCGGCTGCTCCACCGTGTTATGCACCACCGGCTCACGACGGACATGCCGGCGTGCATGATCACCGTTTGGCGGCACCTCATGTTGGAGATGATGGTCTTGATGACGGCGTTGACCAGGCATCGGGGTACGCTCCACGACCACGACACTATGAGCCTCGTCCTGAAACATCCATTCGTGGTGGAGTGCATGACGAGTTGGTCAAGCTGTGCGTGTGCCTTTGGACAATGGAATTGGGCGCATAAAAATTTCAATCCCTTCGTTCTCCGGCAAGTGCGAACCAGAAGGCTATTTGGAGTGGGAGATGCGCGTTGATCAAATTTTTGATGCCCATCATTATAGCGAGGAGAAGAAAGTTCAACTTGCTGGAATTGAGTTCACCAGTTACACGCTAATTTGGTGGAATCAAATTTGTCGTTCAAGACATCGCCCGACGACTTGGCGAGTCATGAAAGAATTCATGAGGCGACGTTTTGTTCCTGAGCACTATAAAAGAGATATGTATAACAAGTTGCAGCGGCTCTCTCAAGGTAATATGAGTGTTGATGAATATTATAAGGAGATGGAATTTCTTATGATACGTACAGGGACAACGGAGGATTAGGAGGCGACCATGTCACGTTTCTTTAACGGGCTAAATATCGAGGTGCGGGATCGTGTTGAGATGGTGGTCTACTACAACATACAAGATCTTGTGCACCAAGCTGTGCGTGCGGAACAACAAATTAAGCGGCGCCAAGTCAACACAGTTCCCAGTACCACTTTGAACACATGGCGACGCTCACAGTATAAGAGTGAGGATGTCGGTCCTAGCTCCAGGGCGACATCATCAAATCGCTCTCATGGTTCCGTGCAGAAGGATGCTTCAAAATCAGGACTGTCGATGGTTGATTCTAGTGCACAGTCGACTGGACGCACTAGTGACATAGAGTGTTTCAAGTGTGGAGGAAGGGGACATATGAAGCGTGAATGTCCTAATGAGAAAAGAGTGTTGCTGACGAGAGATGGCTATGCATCTGCTAGTGATGAAGAGGCAGTTTCTGACACTTCTAGTGAAAAATCTAAGGATGCTGAAAATGTGGTTGCGAGTTTTGAAGTTGTTGAGTCATATCCTTTACTAATGGTGCAACGAGTGCAAGAGGATCGCATTCAGGATAAGGGGCAATGTTGTAATATTTTTCAGTCTGAGTGCAAAATTAACAATACCAATTGCAAGTTGATTATTGACGGTGGAAGCTACACAAATGTTGTCAGCAAGGGATTGGTGGATGCTTTAGGATTACATATGTGGAAACACCCACAGCCCCATCGTGTCGAGTGGATGCATCACACTGGAAAGTTGAAGGTTACCCACAAGGTGCGCATAAATTTTTCTGTTGGCAATTATACTGATATGGTTATATGCGACATTTTGCCAATGGATGCATGTCAGTTACTGTTGGGCAGGCCATGGCAATATGATAGTGGTGCCACACATGACGGGAGGTCTAATACTTATTCATTTTGGAATAACGGGAAACGACATGTGTTGCGACCAATATTTGCCAATGCTATCAAGGTGGATGCTATTATTTCAGTTCCAAACAAAATTCTCAGAGCTACCACGAAACCGAGGATGGCTTAGTTTCAAGAGGGAGGGGATGATGTGGCCACTAGAGGTTCTTTGGCTATGACACGGAGTAGAGGAAACAAAGTGTTGTTTGCGCAGGAGAAGAAGAATGACAAAGGGATACTGGGAATTGCACCGTGTGCTCAATCTGCTAGCATAAATTGTTGTGGCAAAATTCATGTCAAGTTAGTAGTGCCAGAGGAGGTGAAACCAAATTTTTGTACGCCAAGCTGGGTGATGATCGGTGCAATTCTAATCCAAGTGCCATAACACATCGAAAGGCTATTTGGAAAGGATGTGCACATAGTCCTTATTTCCTACATAGTCATATTAGTAGTTGCATTGTCAAGTGGGGTACTAGTCCGTTTTATAATCCAACAGGTGATCAACGTGGCCGAATATTTTATTAGGTAATTTGTAATTAGTTCAAATCAGAGATAGAGTCTGTTAGAATCTAAAGTTAGAACTATGAGTCGGTTTGGTCTACGTACGTCTCGCCTATATAATGGCCTGGCTTCGGCCGTGTACGGGGATTGGTTTTTGGGAGGAATCAAATAAAGAAGTCAGAAAACGCCTTGTGTCACGGGCACCAACGTGGTGAGTTTTTGCGATCCATGAGAAGGGATACGTCGCTGTTACGTCGTGATTGACCTGGTGTTAATTTTTGACGCAAGCCCTTTTCCTTTGGTTTCTTCTCTCTAGTAAGATCCGAAGGCTTCTTCTTCCACTACTAATTATCTTCAACTACTGCTGCTATCGTTCATCGTGTTTCATCTAGTACTGTGAAAGATCGAACTATCTTCACGCACGAATTAGCGTCTTGCTAGTTTGTGTCCCATCAGCAGATGAGGGCGAGGCAAGAACAGGGGAGGCAGAGGAGGTGCACGAAACTGGGAAGACTGCGTCTGATTGGGGCCCCAGGGCGATGGAGTTGACAGCTGCGAGGGGAGGGAGTCGTATCAACAAGCAATGAGGGCTAGCCACATCACTTGTTTTCACGATTTTCTGTTTCACTTTCCACACCCGATCCCGATGTTTACCATGTCTACCCCGAAAACCTGGGTGGCGGATACTATTCCATTCCCCACAGAATGGCAAAGTTGGTTTAAAGATCTTGGGCTGCCAAAAATATTTCGGCCCATTCCAACCTTCACGGCAGAGCATATGACCCAAAGAGTTACAACTCCTACATCTCTTAAGCCCGGGACAGCTGGTGGCAGAATGTCCTCTTTGGGTATAGGCTACGCATAACGATAACTTACGGCCCGAAATGCATGCATCTATCTGGTCATACTGAGTATCTGAGCACAAACATTGATCAATGGAATGAATACAACGTTGGCAAAAGATACCTGGGCAGTCTGGAGCAAGATGGCCATGACACGAGCACTTTAGACATTTCAATAGTTGAGAGTCAATATACTCCTGAGTTGGCACATCCTTGATTTGGACCATAGACATAACATCAACATAAGAATAAACAACTTGCCGACCATCCATAATATGATATAATTTTTCATCATAGATGGAATTCCAGTAAATTTCCCAAAAATGAGATCCTTAAAGAAGGAGGCAGTAGAATGCACATTATCCTTTTGATTGCAAACAAAGTCACCGAGCCGAATATTCAGCTCCGGATTTGAAATAATCAGAAAATTGAACTTTCCAAAAGAGATGCTCTCGGCGGCCGGAGCCGAACTCAAACTCAACTCCGACGAAGAACTATGATCATCACTCCGCATAAAAAATGGGAATTGATCAACCTTTTTTTCCTGATCTTGAAGCCACTTAGATTTAACAGCTATAGATCGAAGACCCACCTCAGGAAGATAACTATCCGCATGCCAACCATTACCCAAACGATCAATGCCTGATTCAATTTCACCATGAAAGAGATGAAAATGACAAATGAAATCTGGCTAGATCCGATCCTTAAGCCCATAGATGAAGTGTACCACACGATTCGAGGCCACAGAAAACCAGAAACGGCGATCACTTAGCCACAAAACACTAAAACCCGAACTGAGACCACCAATGCATGATTGCAGCGCGAGGGCCACCGACTCCCCAGTCAAGGGAAATGATGCCGAAGAGAACGAGACGACCAAGAAGAATTCCTTGGACGATCTAGGATTGGCCGATGAGAAGTGCATCATGTAACCAAACTTGTCACGTACCTAAGATTCAATCGCCAATCCTGGAGAGAAATACTAATGGAGGAGACTCTCCATGAAGTCGTGGTGGCTGCCACGGCTGGACTGGCCAGTGACAGGAGGGTGGCCACCGAGGCCGGAGTGGCCACCAGCGGTGGACGCCTAGGAGAGGGAGTCGTTTGGAAATGCCTATCTGCATCAATTTCTTCAACTCAGCAATATTTTGGGGGGCTCGTATTCCAACACACAATCTCCTTGTTAGCAAACTCCTCAAAGTTTGGCAACCTTCTCTGCTGCACAGATAACTCTCATCGATTTTTATAGCAAAGTTCTTCAAACTCCATGGATTATATCTCTCTATGTGCACTAGCAAACACATTAGTCCCTCACTGTTTCTATCCAACAATCTCCAAAACACTCGAGGGCACTAGATTGTACTAACAGGCCCAACTGAATTTGAATCTTTTGCTATCAACAAAAGTGCTTAAATTGATTTAAAGCAAAAAATAAAACTTTACCAACAAATTAAGTTGAACAAGGGCAACCCAAAAACTATACTATGAAGATTTAAGACCCGAAGGATTCGAAGTCAATGAGTATAGATAGAAATTCATTTAATGCCAAGAATATAAGCAAATGATTTAAAAAAATACCAATTTTCTAAAATTGTTTGACATTTTGAGCATAGTCTCATGAGGTCATATTATGACCCAATGCCAATTCTCATAGTTTCTAGACCACATTAAATTTTGTAATTGTTTTCTATAAAATTAGTAAGATGTGTGTAAACTTTTGAATTTACCCAAGTAAACGTATTTTAAATATTTTCTGGATAGGAGCTACAAAATTAAAAGGGTAATGAAATTTTAATTTTCTTGCATTTAGATGCCTTCTTTGAGATACATATAATTAAAACTAGAATCACTTTCATTAAGCACACATAAATTCTTTTAAACTATGGAAAATAATAAATCTGTTCAAACATTATTAAAACTCCTACTCAACAAAATGCAATCTATTACGTGTCAAGATTGTATTGGGGCACATAAGACAATGTTTTCGCAAATTACTCTGCAAGGGTGCCTTGATTAGTTGTTTGGAAAATAGAATAAGGTGTTTGCATAACTTCAAAAGATTTGCCTTGAGTTATATGAAACATCCTCATAGATGTATCCAATTGTGAACAATGTATAGTCCAACTTCCCTAGAATATTAAAAAAAACCATGCAAATCTCATGCTCCCTCTCACCTAATTGTGCCACTTGTGTAATCCCATGAAATGTCTAGAAATGCACTTAATAACTTTAAAAACAAGCAAACGATGAAAAATGTCAAAATTTAACATGAAACATATAAAAACTACAATTCTTCCTCAAAGATGCTTCAGTTTCTAAGTGGTGTACATTGAAACTTTTGCGAAATGTCTCAAAATTTTCTCATAGCCTTATCATGACATTATACCATGTTTCATGTTTTCTAGAATTTTAAAAAACAATAAGCTCCATGTTGGTTGACAAGTCTTGCCATACAGGTGTTTGAAATTTTATTCCATTTCTTGCACATGGCCTAAATATACACTCAAGAACATAAATATGATTTTAACCCATTTTCAATTATTTCATGTACTTGTAGTTCAAATTTGAGTTATATCCATTAAAAGACTATAAATGCAATTAGTGACTTAGAAGTAGCAAACTAACCCTAGAAAATGCCAGAAGTTGATCTAGAAGATGTAATGGAGCGTATAAAATAATCAAGGTCGACGCAAGTATCGTTTTGCCTTCAAACCTAACACATTCCATTTGAAAACCACTATTCTTCCTTGGATATGCTTTTGTTTATAATCAATGTACATCAAAACTTATGCAAAACCTTCTCAAAATTCTATCACATCCTTTAGATGTCATATCATGACACCATGCCAAGTTTCATGTTTTTTAAAATTTATTTACATTTGTTTAAAGCTTGCTCTTGAAAATCTAATGTGATATATAAGATATTTGTTTTTGCAAGTTACTTAAAAAATAGGAAAATAAATTTGCATAAAAAGAGGCAATGCAAGTTAACGATTGTTTATAAGAAGGTGAAATTGAGGTGATGCTCACATTTGAAGTGTATAAGAGAAAGAGAAAATATGTGTTGTGTACAAACTTCAGAGTTTGCATTTACGTATATGAAACATCCCGAGATATATGTATCAATTTGTGAACAATGTATAGTCCAAATTTCACGAAAACTTATGAAGCTTTCATGTGAGCTTATGAACCTATAATATGATTTCTTGAATGTTGCATGTCTTATTTACTACTTTTAGATATTATTATCATTTTCTTGATATAGATTGTAAATAGAAGTTATTATACCTAGCAAACATTTCACCTTTTATTGTTACCAAAAGAACATATCATCTATCTTAAGTATATGAGCTAAAGTGAAACATATGTCTTTAAATATTGTTTCTTGTGAAAATTTATATATATATATATCAAATTGGATAATTTCTCATTAAGCACACATAAATTCATTTAAACTATAGAAAATATTCAATTTGTTCTATAATTATTAAAACTCTTAGGAAAGAACGTATATGTAGTATATAGTATATACCTCTAAAATGTATTGTGGTATATATACTAGCATTGTTTTGCAAGTTACTTCACAAGGGTGTCTTAATTAATTAGTTACTTAAATATTATTAAAAAATCATTCTAATTCTGGGTCGGCTTCATTCAGCTGGCCTGAAGTTAACACAAGCCCCACTAGGGTTCTCAAGAGTAGGGATCTATCCTTCTTTGGGAGAACCTTGCATTCTGATTGGATGATCCAACCAACCTATCGGTCAAACATTGCAACCGTCTGATACAAACATATTTAATAGTGCTAACACCCAAACGCGTCCGCTACTAACCCCCCTCTAGTTAGGGTTTAGGTTACTCCTGGTGGCTCCATACGACCACTATTGAGACTTTATCCCTTGCCGTTTGTTTTCCTTCAGTAGGGCCATGGCTCAGGGTGTGATTCGTTCATTCCCTAGCCTTGGCCTATATCATTTTGGGGAAGAAGGGATTAGGGAACCACCGTCCAATGGTAACCCACAAGTGTAGGAAATCAGTTGTATCCCTTTCGATAAGTAAGAGTGTCAAACCCAATAAAGAGCTAAAGGTAGACTGAATATTCTCTCAAGTTCTACCTACCACTGGTACAACTCTATGCACACAAATCGTTTGCTTTACCTAGAACAGAAATAAAACTACTTTGCAGGAATGAAAAGATAGATTTGTAATAATATAAAGAACATGGAAATAAAAGTTAGGTGTTGTTTAAATAAAAGAATAAAAAGGGTTTTGAAAGAAAAATAAAAAGGATTTCCTCTAGGTAATTGGATATGACACGGTAGTG
Source organism: Triticum dicoccoides (assembly GCF_002162155.2). NCBI lineage: Eukaryota > Viridiplantae > Streptophyta > Magnoliopsida > Poales > Poaceae > Triticum > Triticum dicoccoides. Next base: position 165,849,767 of record NC_041387.1, on the reverse strand, counting down.
ATAATCCTCTATTGCAGTTTTTACACGGGAGAAGCCTATGCTAACAAGTACCAAAATCCATTGACTACAAGTACTTTTGATTGGAACTCTAGCAAGCATCCACAATACTAAAGATTCATTAAGGTAAAATCCAACTGTAGCATTAAGTTCTAAGGCTCCCTTTAATCCTATATATAACAACTTGTGAACTGGGGTTTAGGTTTCTATCACTTCAACAACCCACTTAAGCAAATCCATCACATATTGCAGCACCCTACAACATGAATCCCACACGTGTGCGTGACATGGTGGGCACCATGGGACATCACCATAATAACATACAACTCATATCAACCATAGCATATCACAATTAGCCCATAGGACAAAACAAACTACTCAAACATAATAGAGATGCCACACATCATTGGATGATAATATATAGCATCAAACACCATATTCAAGTAAAAATTATAGCGGGGTGAGAGAGAGTACACCACTACATAGAGAGGCAGAAAGATGTTGATGATGATAATGAAAAGTTGATGGATATGATCGCCCTAACGATCGTTCCCCTAGCGGTGCTTCGGTGCCACCGTGAGAGAGGGGGGAGAAGCCCATATCCTTATTCTCCTTGCTTGGCCTTCCACCTAGATGGGAGAAGATTTACCTCTCAGTTCATTGGCCTCCTGTCTCCCAGAGGGCGAGAGCCCCTCCGAGACTGCATCTCTCCTTCTGTGTATCTCCGTGTTTTCCTCTCTATTTTTGAACTATTTCTGAGGCCGAGCACCATTTCTTAAACATCTGGGGATTGGTAACTCCGATCGTGATGATTTTTTCTATGATTTTTTATCCAAAAAGTAGCTTTCTTGAGGCGAAAGAAGGGCATCAACTGACCTACACAGCCTCCACATGACCACCCAAGCGACTAGGGGTATGGCCGCACCACCAGGCCGTGTGGGGCCATCAAGCACCACCTTACATTGACTCCTTCGCCAAAAAATCCTATATTCTTCATAAAACATTCACACATAAATTCAATGTGTTCTGGCTCTGTTAATTTTTAACCTATATTTCCAAAAACAATAAAAAATAGGAACTAGCATTTGGCACTGGATTGATAGGTTAATCCGAATAAAAAATTATAAATTGTTGCCAAAAAAAATGTAAAAGTGGTATTATAATAGCATGAAACAAGAAAAAATATTGATATGTTTCAGACGTATTAGCATCCCCAAGCTTAATCACTGCTCATCCTCGAGTAGGTAGATGATTAAACAAAGACAATTTTTTATGTTGAATGCTACCCAACATAATCTTAATCAAATGGTGTAAAGTGTTTTGAACTCAATATAAAACCGATTCATGACATTGAAAAAAAATAGATGAGCATACAGATAAACATTCTTGCTTTTCAAGAAAAAAGATGCTAAAGGGCATGTTTCCATACTTAAAATTAGGCAGGTGTATCATGGACAGAATAGGATGCTAAGTATTCCTTGTGTAAATATAGTTGAATCATGAGCTAACTCTGGTGCATGACAAGGCACAGAGACTACACTCACCTCGAACCAATTGTTAATCCCCAACCCAATACTTGAGCGCAAGCTGAGACCCTTTAGCATGTTGGATGGCAAATAGAATGGTGGTAGGGATTTAAAGAAGACAAAATGTATAAGAAAGTATCACATTAACACAACATACCATTAGGCAATGGAGAGGTCTTTCGGTCGATATTAATGCGAGGAGTAGTAATTGCCATGCAACAGAGGCACTAGAGCTATGAATGTATGAAAGCTCTCCAAATGAACTAAAATGTAGTGTGCATTCAACTTGCTTGCTCATGAAGACCTTGAGCGTTTGAGGAAGCTCATCATTAGAATATACACGCAAAATTCTATAATGTAAAGATCCTCACTAGTATGGCAATGATAAACATGAAAGCTCTCTATATGAAGAACATGGTGCCACATTGAAGCACAACTGTGTACAAAGGATAGTAGTGTGCCCCATCTTTCTTTATTCTATTTTTTTGTGGGATCTTTTTGGCCTCTATTTTCGTGGGCTATTTTGGGCCTCCTTTTTTTATTCATCACTAGGTAGGGGCAACACTATAATGCATCACACTTATATTGACTCATAATTCAAAAATGTAAATAATGACTACAAATGAATGCCTCTAGTAGTGTACCAGTATATGCAATAATCTAGCGTAACATGAAAACAATGGTGAATGGTGACCTTGCCACAAATATCATGCTAGCTCTACATGATCATGCAAAGCAAAATGACAATGAAACTCAATTCGTGTAATGAATAGTTACAATGGAAGCTGCATGGCCATATATCTCAGAATGGCTATGGAAATGACATGATAGGTAGGTATGGTAGCTGTTTTGAGGAACATATATGGTCTCTTATGTGCAGAAGAACAAGTTCTGGAAGTGCATACAAATCCAATATCTCACATTAGTTCTATGAACTCAGGCACTTATTGACAAGAATTAACAATAGAACAAAAAATGCAACCCCCACGCCCCTAGGGAGAGAGGTTAGGAGTTAACCATCATGCACTCTCCAGTCAATACACAATGTGAGTTTCATTTTAAAACACTGACCTCACCGCTAACACCAGGGGCTTCCACTTCTATGAAAATTGATGAGTGTGCGGCCCCACAAAATTTAATGTCGATATTCAATACTCCACGTTGACCATTTATCTAAACAATCATCTATCACTACTATAATATCGCAAAAATATTGCAAAGAATCAAGCGTATCAAATCCAGTGATCTACAAGTTCATGCAAGTTTTATTTAGACCACCTATACGTACCTATCACTTTTAACACCAACACTTTAAACCATGCCAACAACGAATTACTATTCAACTCTCCAAAAAGATATAACTGAAGCAAGAGGGTTCTAATCCTTTCTACAAAAGTATCAGCCATGCTCTAACAAATTTAAATGAACCAAAAGAGCGTTGTACAAATAAAACTACCCTAAGTGTAGAGAAACAAACACCCAAACTTCAAAATATATAAGTGAAGCACAAGAACATTCTATGAATCAACCAAGGACCATAGATAATTATCCGACACTAGCATGGTGCATATTTATCCAAGAAATAAAAAAACAAATCACGCTCCAAGAATTTACTCATATTATGTGAACTAACAAAAATATAGGCTCAACCGAGACATACCAATAGTTGTTGAAGACAAAAGAGGGGATGGCTTCTGAGGTATCCCGAAGCTTAGACGCTTGAGCCTCCTTCGATATTTCCTTGAGTGCCTTGGGCGTCTCCAAGCTTGAACTCTTATCTCTCATTATTCCTCTCATATTGATGTCTGCCCTTGGCCTTAAAAACTTCATCCACACAAAATTCAACAAAACTTTTATTAGAGGGTGGTATGTCTCCGTCGTATCTATAATTTTTTATTGTTTCATGCCAATATTATACAACTTTCACATAGTTTTGGCAACATTTTATATGATTTATTGGACTAACATATTGATCCAGTGCCCAGTGCCAGTTCCTGTTTGTTGCATGTTTCTTGTTTTTCAGAATATCCATATCAAACGAAATCCAAACATGATAAAACTCTACGGAGGTTTTTTTTGGAATATATGTGAATTTTTGGAAGAGGAATCAATGCAAGGTGATGCTCAGGGGGGCCACCACCCACCAGGGCGCCCCTGGGCCCGCTGGCGCACCCAGGTGTCTCATGGCCACAACGTAAGTTGGTTGGGGCTCTACTTCGGCGCAAGGAAGCATATATCTGGAAAAAAATATTTAAAATCTCAGCGCGATCAGAGTTATGGATCTCCGAGAATATAAGAAATCATTTTCGGCCAGAAAACATGTCGGTCGAAACGACACCTATGGAATCACTGGGATCCCTTCTACGGTTGGCGGGCGCGGGGTTGTGCAAAGAGCGGGTTTGGTAGTCAGCACAAGGATCGTTTACCCAGGTTTGGGACACGAAGATGCATAATACCCTAGTCCTACTTTGATGTATATTTGAGTGTTCTTGAGCTCTCGGACTAGCAACGGTGCATGCGTAGTCCAAAAGATCCGAATCCTACTCCAGTATGCCTCGGGCCTCCTGTTATAGACAAAAGGGGTTGCCACATTGGCACACAGGAGGTGGAAAGGTATATAGTGTACAAGCTTATCCCTATCATTACGGGACAAGGTGCATTAAATTGGGGACGACAACGAGGCCCATCCCGTCCGTCGCTGCTCCGCCTCGCTCCGACATGCGTCCAGGCCAACGAGGCATGCAGTGCCACGTAGGCTAGCTGGCTGCTGAGGTGGCATGGTGGTCGGGTCTTCGCGAAGATCTACATGCCACCAGGCAGGTGCTTGCTAAGTTGGCCTGGAGGCCGCACGTTGCCACGCAGGTGCCTGCCCAACTGGTTGGGCTGGCAGCCGTATGGGAACGTCGGTGGAGTCTTGGCAGACATGGGTTTGGCTGTGGCCCCACAGGTGTCCTCGGCAAGGGTCTTGCCGGGGCATCGCGGTCGTGTTCGGTAAGGATCTTGCCGGGGTCTCGTGGATTTCCTCGTCAAGGATCTTGTCGATGATCGTCGTCTTCTGGTCCTCATCTGATCTTGTGTGCTTATGATCTTCACAAAGATTTGCATGCCACCATGGAGGTGCCTCCCGAGCCTTGGTTCCAATGTGGTTGGTGGTGTTGGAACCCTTGGGCTCAAGGGTGGCGCGCTCTGCTGGCATTGGGCAAGCTGCCCTAGCAAGGGTCTTGCCGGGGCTGCGAAGGCCGCCCCGGCAAGGGTCTTGCCGGGGGAGTCCACCTCGCCCTCTTGCTCTTTGTGTCTTTGGTCTTGGTGTTGCTCTGCCCATCTTGTGCTTTTTCTTCCTCCCTTTTCCCTGCTAAGTGTGGTCGCAGGTGCGGATCTGACTGCCCATGCACAAGTAGAGGGGTAAAAAGGAGAGCCCCTACTTTTGTACACCAATAGGAGCCCCCGGCTTGGGCCATACATAAGCGCAACGCGTTGTTGGGACGGGCCCAGAACGATGTGCGGGCACGTGGGGCGGAGTTTTATCACAGTAATTCCCTCGCTCGTCGCGCTTCCCCACGACCCATGTTGAATGTGTGATGTGGGGGTCGTGCATGGGGAGGTTGCTGCCCTCATGCGTCACATCGCGGTAAATGCTAACGAAGCGGCCCATGCCTTCCCCATAAAAAAGGAGAAACCGCAAGCGCGTCGCCCATTTACCCTCTGTGCCTTCTCCAATCTCGGAACCGCCGTCCCTCCCTTCTTCCTTCCCAAGCTCTTGCTTCCGCTGCCGCCGTCGCGCCTTTGTTGTCCCTCATCCCTCGCCTCCCTCAGCCGCCATGGCACCCAAAACCAGCAAAGGCAAGGGAAAGGCCAAGGATGCCAGGGGGAAGGAGGCACCAGAGAGCAAGTTGGCAGCGCGGCGGACGCAGCTCGCCTACTTTCCTTTGACGGTTGATGCGGTCCACCTCCGGGACAACTTCAAGCCCTTGTGGGGGTGCAAGACGAAGGGGCACCCTGCCACGCGCATCATCCCTGCCGGTTTCGCCGAGGCCGGCCCGAATCAGTACCCCTTCTTCGTTGATTACTTTTACAACGGGCTCTACCCCCCTTTCTATGATTTCTTCAATGACGTCATGCACACCTATGGCTTCCACCTTCTAGATTTCACTCCAAATGTCGTGGCATGCATGGCCCTTTTTTCCCATCTCTGCGAGGGCTTCGCCGGAGTGCATCCTAGGATGGCGCTTTTCTGCCACTACTTCTATCCTCGTATCCAAAAGGGAGGCGCAATTTCTGGTTGTGTCGCCTGGATCCCAAGGAGCTAGGGGAAGGGGACATATTCGGAGGGCGCTCAGAAGCAGAGGTGAGAGGAATGGCAGAGCCGATGGTGCTGGATTTTGGAGGAGGACCCACATGAATTTTGCCGGGTTCGCCAGGCGCCGCCGTCTCACAGAGATGATTGGGGCGAAGTAGACACCAAGGATGAGAAGCTCACGATCGCCACGACCAGGATCCATCACCTCGCCGTGGCCGGGCTCACCCTTGAGATGATTGGGGCTGATTTCCTTCGTTGCCGAATCTTCCCACTACATAACAAGGGGAGGCCGGCTGGATTTTCAGGAATCCGACCGACATCATGAGGCTTCGCCCTGGCTTGAACCACAACTTCATAGTGATGGGGCACGCCCACTTTTACCAGAGGCTTTTTCACCTCAATGTGTACCGTGAGGGCAGGGCCAAGAGGTCTGGCAAGGCCGCGAAAGCCGGCAAGGTCGTCAAGGGGCCCCTGTTTGGGTTGCTGACGCCGGTGGTTCCGCTGGGCAACAACTCTCGCCAAACCGACATCATCGCCATGATGCTGGACTTCAACTCGCACGGCCTTAACCCAAATTGGGCCGAGCCGGGGGCGGATCAGGTGCAGGAATTCTTCGACAAGCTATCAGAGAAGTACGTCCATGCCGAGCCATTGCTCATCTAGTACACCACCCAAGCGGAGGTGGGCTTCATTGCTGCTAGGGCGGCGGAGGTGGAGCTCGCTGAGGAGGCTAGCAGCACCGGCCACGTGGAGGACGAGGCTGAGGCTGTCGTGGAGGAGAAGGAGCTTGTCGGATGGGCGGAGTCCGCTGGGGATGCCAGCAGTGCCGACACCGGGGCCCCTCTCATCAAAGATGTCGTCGATGAGTTGATCGAGGAAGAGGCCAAGGCTGACGACCCTCCGGCCTCCGAAAGAAGGGATGTCCTGCGGCGGGCCACCTCCGACAAGCCGGTCCGGCTCGGCAGGACCGAGCAGTGACAAGAGATCCAGGGGGAGTCTATGCGCCTGACGAGGGCCGCACCAGTAAACAAGGTGGTGAAGGCCATGGTGGCGAAGAGGAAAGTGACCGCCTCTTCTTCGTCCAAGCATCCTCGGACTCCACCCACTACCCCTCCTCCCGCATATGTCAACGCGGAGGTCGTCTTCGACCTTGGGTCTCTCAGCACAAGGAGGAAGAGGAAGGCAGCAGAAGAGGAGGCGGAGGGTGAGTAAGTATCTTGTCTTTTGTCATCTCCGTCCCCTCAGACCGTGCCGCTTTTCTTGACTTGTTTTCATCTTTGCAAGGATGTGGAGACGCTGGCCCAGAGGGTGGCGAAGAGAGCCAGGGCCTCGTTGGGCGGCCAGCCCCCGGCGGTGACCTTGTGTATGCCACTGGTGGTGGAGAGTAGCCCGGATAGCAGCCACCGGTGCAGCCCCCAGCGTGCGTTCATCACTCGCTCACCATTAATGTGTGTTGGGGTACGATCTCTTGGTGCTGACCTTGCCATGGTTGTAGGAGCAGCACGGCAACAAGAGGAGCCACGCCGCCCCAACACGCCGCCCCCATCAACCACGCCACCCCGATGGGCGTCCCAGGCAAGGGCGCCAAGCACCGAGCCCATGCGCACGGAGGAGGAGCGGGAGGCGATCCCAGTTGTCGGTGGCTCCATCCCGGCACCGAATGTTGGTGGGGAGGGGGCCACTTCTTCCCATCCTGGTACGGGTGAGTTATTTGCCTTCTGTCCCTGTTTGTTCTTCTTCTTTCAAACTTTGGTTCGGCTCTGCCTCATCCTCCTTCTTGGCATCTAGGCGCTCCCTCGGCGGACCAGGAGAACATCGATACTGTCATCGAGGAGGTCGCCAGGGATGCTAAGGCCGAGTCCAACAATATCGCGCTGAGGAGGCCGCCAAGACCACTGATGAGGACGCCGCCAAGGTGCCTGCCTGGGAGGCCGGCAAGGGTGCTGCCGAGGAGGGGGCGATCGACGACCAACCTTCCTCCTCTGCTGCCTCCGGCTTGGGAAAATACCTGAAGGTGAGTGACGACTTGTTCGTCCACCTCCTAGGGGCCGCGAGCACCAGGTCACCCACCGAGGGGGAGGTGTTTGATGACGAGGTGCTCGCCGCCGCCAGGCTTGAGGTTGTCGAAAACCGGGCGCCAGTGGCGGCGGTTCCCAGGAGGAGCAGCTCCTTCGGGGCATGAGCGCTAACTTCCAGAAGCTCCAAGCGCTCCACCGTGCCCATCTGGACAAGGGAAAGTCCAGGATGGCGGCGGTGGACAAGGCAGAGGCGGACCTCGTGGGGCGCGTCGCTGAGACATAGGCTTGGTTTTGCCAAGCCCATCAGGAGCTTAAGGTTGCCCAGGACCTGCTGGCCGAGCGCAAGCTGGAGCTTGTCATGAAGCAGGCCGACATCGAGAAGGCCCAGAAGCTGGCGAAGGAGCAGGCCACCAAAGACAAGGCCGCTCGGCACCAGCACTAGGCCGAGCTAAACTCCAAGGAGGAGGACCTTGCCTCTCGTGAGGAGAAGCTCGCCGCAACACTCCGCGGCAAAGATGAGGAGGTGGAGAAGCTTGTCGTGTAGTGGACCCAGGAGCTGGAGCAGAGGCACGAGGAGGCACTCAATGCTCATGCCCAGGTCCAGGCCGGCAAGGTGAAAGAGCTTGAGGTGGAGCGGGACGGGCTGAAGGAACAGGCCCTGAAGTTGGCGAAGGAGAAGGACACGCTCAACGGCGCTCTAGTTGAGGCACAGGCCGCACTCCTCGGCAAGGCTGAGCAGCTCTCCAAGGCCAATGACTCCATCAAAAACCTGAAGCCGAAACTGGAGGTTCTTGAGGGGATGCTTTTGGAGGTCAGGGCCCGGGAGGAGATCCTGACCAAAGATCTCGAGGCTGAGAAGCAGCTGCGGAGGAATGACGCTGCCAACCATGAAGATTTTGTGAAGGGCGAAAACCTCTGGATCAGCCGCCTCGCCGATGTCGCCGGCAGGATCACCACACAGCTGGCTACCATGGGGATGCCGAACATGAGGTACGGCCCAGAACCGAATGTGAGTCCCAATGCCAAACTAACCCTGTTCTTCGAGGGTGTCCTTGGAGCTCTGGAGCAGTTCCGCTCCAACCGGGCGTCCTCTTTGGCCAATGAGGCCTAGAAGCTTTGCCGGGGTGCCATGATCAAGGTCCTCACCCAGGTGGCGTACTGGAACCCCAACCTCGACTTCGATACCGCGCTGGACAGCTTGCCGGAGGATGCGGACCTCGTGGCGCTCGAGGAGCGTATCGAGCCCGTCATCAGCCGTTTCGATGGAGTTCGGAGGGTAGAGGGCCACCGCCGGGATTAGGCACCCCATTTCTCATCCCGCTGCAGGTTCATGACCAAGACAATTTTTATATTTAGTTAGAAACGCAACAACATTTGATGTAATATAACTCTGCAGTACCTTGAAACGATGCATGTTATTTTCCGGTTAGATCCCCCTTTGTATGTTCACCCTATGTTAATCAGGTAGGCTTGCCGACGCATAAACCCAGGCCGTGGCGCCTTGAGGACGGATCCCCAATAGCCTGCCTGGTGTGCTTGCTGCCAGACAAACCACCTCACTGCTCTTAACGCGGCCGCTCGAACTGTCGAGCGTACTTGAGATAGAACGAGAGCATTGCCAATTGCAGAGCGTCTCACTGCCATTCTTGACGCAGCCGCTCGAACTATTGAGCGGACTCGAAACAGAGCAAGGGCGTTGCCAATAGTTGCAGGGCCCCATCGCATGCAGGTTTTCCATACACAGGGAAAGATCTTCGCGGACGATAACCTTATATATATAAAGGAATTCCTCAAAGTTTTTTCATGACTTAGCTTCTCTGTCGTTGCGCGGGCGCTCACCGCATTTGCAGACGCCACCGCCCGTTTGGTCATCTTCTTCCTCGGAGTGACGACCACGATGAAGTCGCTGCTCCAACCGGACTAGATTTCCACAACTGCGCCCCCCTACCTGGCGTGCCAAAGATGTCGGTGGACATGACACCTATAGAATCATTGGGATCCCTTCTACGTTTGGCGGGCACGGAGTTGTGCAAAGAGCGGGTTTAGTAGTCAGCACAAGGATCGTTTACCCAGGTTCGGGCCGCGAAGATGCGTAATACCCTAGTCCTGCTTTGATGTATAATTGAGTGTTCTTGAGCTCTCGAACTAGCTACAATGCGTGCATATTCCAAAAGATCCGAATCCTTCTCCAGTATGCCTCGGGCCTCCTTTTATAGACAAAAGGGGTTGCCACAGTGACACATAGGAGGTGGAAAGGTATACAGTGTACAAGCTTATCCCTGTCATTACGGGACAAGGTGCATTAAATGCGCTCCTTAGGTGTCCTGTTGCTTTATTGGGGACGGCAAAGAGGCTCGTCCCGTCCGTCGCCGCTCTGCCTCACTCTGACAGGCGTCCAGGCCAATGAGACATGCAGCACCACGTAGACTGGCAGGCTGCTGAGGTGGCATGGTGGTAGGGTCTTCGCGAAGATCTGCATGCCACCATGCAGGTGCTTGCAGATTTGGCCTGGAGGCCGCACGTTGCCACGCAGGTGCCTGCCCAACTGGTTGGGCTAGCAGCTGTATGGGAATAGTGGTGGAGTCTTGGCAGACGTGGGTCTGGCTATGGCCTCACAGGTGTCCTCGGCAAGGGTCTTGCCGGCGCATCATGGTCTTCCCCGGCAAGGATCTTGCCGGGGGTCTCGCGGATTTCCTCAGTAAGGATCTTGTCGAGGATCATCGTCTTCTAGTCCTCATCTGATCTTGTGTGCTTATGATCTTCACAAAGATCTGCATGCCACCATGGAGGTGCCTCTCAAGCCTTGGTTCCAATGTGGTTGGTGGTGTTGGAACCCTTCGGCTCAAGGGTGGCGCACTCTGCTGGCATTGGGAAAGCTGCCCCGGCAAGGCTCTTGCCGGGGCTGCGGAGGCCGCCCTGGCAAGGGTCTTGCCGGGGGAGTCCACCTCGCCCTCTTGCTCTTTGTGTCTCTGGTCTTGGCGTTGCTCTGCCCATCTTGTGCTTTTGCTTCCTCCCTTTACCCTGCTAAGTGTGGCCGCAAGTGCGGCTCTGACTGCCCGTGCACAACTAGAGGGGTAAAAAGGAGAGCCCCTACTTTTGTACACCGACAAAACAGGAGCACAAAACATAAGAGAACAGAGGGATAGATCCAATCTCAGAGGGGCTCCTGCCCCTCCACCTCCATGGTGGCCATGGATTAGAGGGGGAACTCTCCTCCCATCTAGTGGGGAGGCCATGGAAGAAGAAGGAGGGGGCTCTCTCCCCCTCTCCACTAGGGGTGCCGGAACGCCGCCGGGGCAATCATCGTGTCACGGCGTTCTACTCCACCAACTCTGTCATCTTCACCAACATCTTTATCACCCTCCCCATCTATCTACATTGGTCCACTCTCTCGCATCCCGTTGTACCCTCTTCTTGAACATGGTGCCTTATGCTTGATATGTCTCCAACGTTTCTATAATTTTTATTGTTCCATGCTATTATATTATCGGTTTTGGATGTTTTATATACATTATTATGCCATTTTATATTATTTTTGGGACTAACTTATTAACCTAGAGCCCAGTACCAGTTTCTGTTTTTTTCCTTTTTTTTAGTTTTGCAGAAAAGGAATATCAAATGGAGTCCAAAAGGAATAAAACTTTTGCGATGATTTTTCTTGGACCAGAAGACACATGTAGGACTTGGAGTCCAAGTCAGAAGACCGTTGAGGCGATTGCAAGCCAGGGGCGCACCCCTAGAGCTTGTGCCCCCTTAGAGACCCCTTGACCTCCTTCTTCGTCCTATATATTCGCATATACTCCAAAATCCTTAGAGGCATCCACAAAAATACTTTTCCCCACTGCAACCTTCTATTCCCGTGAGATCCCATCTTGGGGCCTTTTCTGGCATCCTGCCACAGGCGGATTCGATCACGAAGCGCATCTACATCAACCCTATTGCCCTTCCGATGAAGCATGAGTAGTTTACCTCAGACCTACGAGTCCATAGCTAGTAGCTAGATGGCTTCTTCTCTCTCTTTGATTCTCAATACCATGTTATCCTTGATGTTCTTGGAGATCTATCCAATGTACTCTTCTTTTACGGTGTGTTTGTCGAGATCCAATGAATTGTGGATTTATGATTAGCTTATCTATAAATATTATTTGAATCTTCTCTGAATTCTTATATGCATGATTTGATATCTTTGTATTTCTCTTCAAATTATCGGTATGGTTTGGCCAACTAGATTGGTTTGGTTGCAACGGGAGCGGTGCTTAGTTTGGGTTCAATCTTGCATGATTTCACCTAGTGACAAAGTAGGGGTAGCGAGACACGTATTGCATTGTTACCATCGAGGATAAAAGGACGGGGTTTTCATCATATTTCTTGAGTTTATTCCTCTACATCATGTCATCTTATTTAAGGCGTTACTCCGTTCTTTATGAACTTAATACTCTAGATGCATGCTGGATAGCGGTTGATGTGTGGATTAATAGTAGTAGATGCATGCAAGAGTTGGTCTACTTGACACGGATGTGATGCCTATATTTATAATCATTGCCTTGGATATTGTCATAACTTTGCGCTTTTCTATCAATTGCTTGACAGTAATTTGTTCACCCATCGTATTATTTGCCTTCAAGAGAGAAGTCTCTAGTGAAACCTATGGCCCCCGGGTCTATTTTCCATCATATTTGTTTCCAATCTACTATTTTGCAATCTTTTATTTTCAGATCTATAAACAAAAAAAATCCAAAAATATTTAGTGGCGGCGAGGGTATGTATATCGGTGGGTAAATGATGTATGCTAGGACTACGTCACTATTTCCCCAAAGAGGAAGGTATTTCCCTCAGTGATGAACCCAAGGTTATCGAACCAGTAGGAGAACAAAGCAGGACAACGTAAAAATCACCTGCACACAAATAACAACCACCCGCAACCCGACGTGTTAAAGGGGTTGTCAATCCCTTTCGAGTAACAGTGCCAGAAATTGGCGCATGGACGGGAGAAAGTTGTAATAGATTGATAGATCATACGCCAAATAAAATAAATACGAATAAAATGCAGCAAGGTATTTTTGTATTTTTGGTTTAATAGATCTAAAAATAAAAGGCAAATAAAATAGACCGCAAAGGCAAATAATATGAGAAAGAGACCCGGTGGCCATAATTAAGACCGAATAATGCACCACAAGTAGTATATAATTTCATTGCATAATTATTGACTTTCGTGCTTGCATAGGGAATCACAAACCTTAAAACCAATATTCTTACTAAAGCATAATTACTCATCAACATAACTCACATATCACATCATCATATCTCAAAACTATTACTAAGAATCAAGTTTATTTTGTCCAATGATCTTCATGAAAGTTTTTATTATATCCTTCTTGGATACCTATCACCTTGGAACAAATTTTCATATGTTGCTTTTGATAAGCTCAAACAAATACAAGTGAAGATCATGAGCATAATATTTCTTTCTCTCAAATTAATTTAAGTGGAGCAAGAGAGAATTTGTTGAAAATTTTACTAACTCTCAAATAAATATAAGTGAGACAAGAGATCATTTCTTAAAAAATAACTAAGCACACCATGCTAAAAAAGATATAAGTGAAGCACTAGAGCAAGTCCATAGCTCATAAAAGAATTAAGTGAAGCATAGAGAGCAATTCTAACAAGTCATGATATAATTTTGGCTCTCTAAAATAGGTGTGTCCAGCAAGGAACCAAGACTAAAAACACAAAATAAAACAAGCAAAGACTCATATCATACAAGACGCTCCAAGCAGAACACATAGTATGTGACGAATAAAAATATAGCTTCGAGTAAAATATCGATGGTCATTAGAAGAAAGAGGGGATGCCACTCGGGGCATCCCCAAGCTTAGTTGCTTGCTCTATTTTGGATAATAGCTTGGTATGCCAGGGCATCCCCAAGCTTATGCTCTTCTTACTCCTTATTCCTTCATCCATGGTAAGATAACCCAAAACATGAAGACTTCAATGACACAAAACTCAACAAAACCATTGTGAGATTCGTTAATATAAGAAAATAAATCACTACTATAAGTACTGTTGCAACCTATTCATATTTTGTTCTTGCATTATATCTAATGTATTCCAACTTTTATATGGAAAAAACTCATCAAAGAAAACCATAGAGCCATCAAAACAAGCACACAACGCAAAGAAAATAGAATCTGTCAAAAACATAATAGTCTATAGTAATCTGAATTGTTCGAATACTTCTGAAACTCCAGAAATTCTGAAACAGTAAGACGACCTGAGAAATTTGTATATTGACCTTCTGCAAAAAGAATTGGTATTTTATCGCGCCCTCATAAAAATAAGAATTGTTTTCGTGAGCATAAAAGTTTCTATTTTTTTCAGCAAGATCAAACAACTATCACCCAAGAAGATCATATAGGTTCTACTTGGCACAAACAGTAATTAAAACACAAAAAACACAATCATAACAGTAGCATAATTGTGCAAACACTCAAAAATAGAAAGCAAAAAGCAAAATAAATTTTATTCATTGGGTTGCCTCCCAACAAAGCGCTATAGTTTTACGCCCTTAGCTAGGCATAAAGCAAGGATCTAAGTTTTGTCATCTTTCTTCTTAACTTTCTTACAGGTGTTTTCATCATGGGGTTTTATAAACACAACATAAAACATATTATCGATCGAAACCTTAGCGTTCCTAAGTTGGTTTTCATCATAACCTTTTTGATTTCCTACAACAATCAAAGAGTGATGTTGATTAACATTGTTGAAAACTTGTTGGATTATATCTAGAACGGGGATTTCCTTTTTAAGATTCTCATAAAACATTTTATTATCCCCAAGCAAATGTCTTAGCGCATAATCACTATTGTAAAGAATTTCATCTATCACGAGCTTTTCACGATTCATACCATAAAAATCAAAGATTTCCCTAGCTTCTCGTATTATGTAGTCAAATTCATTCATAAGAACGAGAGTGGCCAACTTTTTAGCTTTAGGATTATTTATAACGGGAAGCTCAAAAAACAATCTTTGCAAAGTAGGATGAGTACGGATAAATTGACATTCAAGTTTCCGAACTAGTGCTGAAATAGCATCGGCATAAGATCTAGTAGTTTTAAGTATTGGAGCATCATCAAGACTTAGATTTCCAACACAATTGAAAAATTCTTGGATACGTTCTTTTCCCATAATGTTCCCTTGCCCCAAGATAAAGTTTTAGCATCCAGATTGCCCGTACACCCCATCTAAGGAGTTAGGCCATCATCTGTTGGTGCCATACCAAAATCACTCATGATTGCAAGCAAAGGATAGATCTAACGAGAAAACGCCGAACGAAAGAGAGGGCAAATAAAACGGTAATTTTTTGTGAAATGCGGGAGAGGAAAATGAGAGGCAAATGGCAAATAATGTAAATTGTGAGGAGATGAGATTTGTGATTAGGAACCTGGTATATGTTGAAGATCCTCCCCGGCAACGGTGCCAGAAATTCCTTTTGATGTCTGCTAGGACTTCGTCGGTATTTCCCCAAAGAGGAAGGGATGATGCAGCACAGCAGTGGTAGGTCTTTCTGTCAGTGATGAAACCAAGGTTATCTAACAAGTAGGAGAACCAAGCAACACAACGTAAACAACACCTGCACACAAATAACAACCACTCGCAACCCGACGTGTTAAAGGGGTTGTCAATCCCTTTCGGGTAACGGCACCAGAAATTGGCACGTGGACGGGAGAAAGTTGTAATAGATTGATAGATCAAACACCAAATAAAATAAATAAGAATAAAACGCAGCAAGGTATTTTTGTATTTTTGGTTTAATATATCTGAAAATAAAAGGCAAATAAAATTGATCGCGAAGGCAAATAATATGAGAAAGAGACCCGGGAGCCGTAGGTTTCACTAGTGGCTTCTCTCGAGAAAAATAGCAAATGGTGGGTGAACAAATTACTGTTGGGCAATTGATAGAACTTCAAATAATCATGACGATATCCGGGAAATGATCATTACATAGGCATCACGTCCAAGATTAGTAGACCGACTCCTGCCTGCATCTACTACTATTACTCCACACATCAACCGCTATCCACCATGCATCTAGTGTATTAAGTTCATGGGAAAATGGAGTAATGCAATAGGAACGATGACATGATGTAGACAAGATCTATAAATGTAGAGATAGACCCCACTGTTTTATCGTTAGTAGCAATGATACATACGTGTCGGTTGCCCATCTGTCACTGGGATCAAGCACCGTAAGGTCGAACCCACTACAAAGCACCTCTTCCCATTGCAAGATAAATAGATCAAGTTGGCCAAACAAAACCCAAATATCGGAGAAGAAATACGAGGCTATAAGAAATCATGCATATAAGTGATCAAAGAAACTCAAATAACTTTCATGGATATAAAAAGATAGATCTGATCATAAACTCAAAGTTCATTGGATCCCAACAAACACACCGCAAAAAGAGTTACATCATATGGATCTCCAAGAGACAATTGTATTGAGAATTCAGCGAGAGATAGGAAGCCATCTAGCTACTAACTACGGACCTGAAGGTCTACAAAGAACTACTTAGACATCATCGAAGAGGCACCAATGGAAGTGGTGAACCCCTCCGTGATGGTGTCTAGATTGGATTTGGTGGTTCTGGACTCTGCGGCGGCTGGAACCGACCTTCGTTCACTCCCCTAGGGTTTCTGGAATATTGGGGTATTTATAGAGCAAAGAGGCGGTCCGGGGGCACCCGAGGTGGGCACAACCCACTAGGACGTGCCTGGGCCTCCTAGCACGCCCTAGTGGGTTGTGCTCCCCTTGGAGCACCCCCAGGCGGAGCCTTGGCCCATTTGGTCTCTTCTGGTCCAAAAAAATTCTCCGTGAAGTTTTGTTGCATTTGGACTTCGTTTGGTGTTGATTTCCTGTGATGTGAAAAACATGTAGAAAACAACAACTGGCACTTGACACTATGTCAATAGGTTAGTACCAAAAATGATATAAAATGACTATAAAACATCCAAGATTGATAATATAACAGCATGGGACAATAAAAAATTATAGATATGTTGGAGACGTATCAGTAAACTGCATGGGCAGATTGGTAGAGGTTGATGATGGAGGCGGCACGGTGGTGACCTAGCTAGGTTTGGAGTGAGGGAGGGGTGGTGTGTATGTGTGTGAGCGGGGGACATGGGGTGAGCGAAGGATCTGGGGTGTGCGTGTGGAGGGGGTCCAAGGTGGTGTTTGAGGAAATGCCACGGGTACTGAAAATTTTACTAAGCGGGAGTAAAATGCGGGGCTACCAAAAATTTGGATTAAGGGATTGAAGCATAGCGTGACGGGAATAACGAACATCACACATGGTTAAAACATAATAATCGTGTGCTATCAAACAAAAAAACACTCCATATGAGCAGATATTTTTGAGATTGCAAGGTATGCAGGCAGGAGTAAAATGTCGGGGCTACCAAAAATTTGGATCTACTGGTTGAAGTAGAGCGGGAGTAACAGGCATCGCACACGGTCCAGACATACTAATTGTGTTCTATCAAGCAGAAAAACCATCTAGGCAGGTAGATTTTTCCGAGATTGCGAGGGAGTAGATATTTTCGAGAAGGGGAGGTAAGCCTCGTGGAGCCCAATCTTTTGTGATCATGTGGGTGACAAGGGCAGGGGAGCGACACACGTGTAGTCCTAGGGAACCGTGTCTGTTTCTAACTCGGTAGGAGATGGTTGCTGCGTCCGACTCGTCTGCTATTTATAAATTAGGTGAAAAAATGCGAGAAAGGGTCAGAACACGAACACACTTGCATGTGGACCAAATATAAGTATGAAAAGGGAGGTTTGATGTTCAAATACCCAATGCACAAGTTTGATGTGGCACCTGTTGCATAAAGCACACATTATAATTGCTAGCCGCCCCCCATGAACAGACACACGCACACTTTGTGTTGCCGGGAGGGGAATCCTATCTATGAACGCATGCCCCCAATAGCTAGGTCTGACATCTCACCCTACCGTAACACAAAACCGAAAGGAGTACATCATGGTCAACCCCCCCCCCCTTTGCTTCCGATCAAATGTGGACCATGTGCAGGCCCACATATGTGTTCTTCTGGCGTTAGGTGGGTGATACCACATACGAACCACACCTGTTGGTGGCCTGATGTGTGTGTGTGTGTGAAAACTATGTGGTGTGATATTTAAATAACCAAATCACAAATTTGATGTGGCACATGTGCATCGCAAATTAATCGGACATCCCTGACCCCATGAAGGTTCATCTAGTACGAAATAGTACAGTGCCCCCCTCCCCACACACACTTTGAGTCGGTGTGAGGGGGCATCTCACCAAGGCATATTGTAAGACTGACCAAGAAGAATCAGCACCTTGGTCGTATAACCTCTCTTGTTTGTGAAGTCATAGTCATTCATGGACGTCCACACACGACCCCACAAAATAGGCTAGCTTGTCGTAGATAACCATGCAAGGGAGTGCCTGAAGACAACCACTGTGTGCATGTGGCCCAAACATATGTATGAAGCGTCATGTGGTGTTTGAATATACCCAATGCACAACTTTGATGTGGTAGCGTGCTTTTGGAACCGAAAAGACCCCAGATGGAGCGAGGGTTCACGACGCATAGTATACTATATATATATATATATATATATATATATATATATATATATATATAGGGATTCATGTGTATGCGAGCCCTCAAACTTAGGCCTCGAATCTCACCATGATCGACGTACGAATATATGGTAACACGAACCAAGAGAAGAAGAATCCACCCTAGTAACCTCTCTCGTGTTGTTGGTCGAAGTGATGGACGTCCACACGGGCCCACGAATATATAGGACGTCGATGCTAACCAAACAAGGGAGAGTGTCGAAAGATAGCCACTGCATGTATGTGCCTGATACCCACAAGTATAGGGGATCAATTGTAGCCTTTCTCGATAAGTAAGAGTGTCGAACCCAACAAGGAGCAAATATTCCCTCAAGTTCTATCAACCACCGATACAACTCTACGCACGCTTAACGTTCACTCTACCTAGAACAAGTATGAAACTAGAAGTACTTTGTAGGTGTGATAGGATAGGTTTTCAAGATAATAAAGATCACATAAATAAAAGCTAGGGGCTGTTTAGATAAAGAAATAACTAAGCTTGTTTTAGTAGAGAGCTTTTTGTCACAAGAAAGTTATTTGTCCCTAGGCAATCAATAACTAGACTGGTGATCATTATTGCAATTTTATATGAGGGAGAGGCATAAGATAACATACTTTATCTTCTTGGATCATATGCACTTATGATTCGAACTCTACCAAACATCCTTAACTACTAAAGATCATTAAGGTAAAACCCAACCATAGCATTAAAGTATCAAGTCCTCTTTACACCCATACGCAAACTACCTACTTACTCAGGTATGTGCTTCTGTCACTCACGCCACCCACCATAAGCAAATCATGAACACATTGCAAATCCTACAGCGGGGATCCCTCACACTTGGGCGACATGGAGAGCACCATAGGACAACACCAATAATAAAATATACAACTCAAACCAATCACGATCATCAATCAACCCTTAGGACAAAACGGATCTACTCAAACATCATAGGATAGACATACATCATTGGGAATTAATATATAGCATTGAGCACCATGTTTAAGTAGAGATTATAGTGGGTAGAAGAGGTGTTACACCGCTGCATAGAGGGGGAGAGAGTTGGTGATGACGGCGGCAAAGTTGTTGGTGTAGATCACCGTCACGATGAGGAGAAGTAGAGTCGCCCTCTCCCCCGCCCACGGACATGGTGGCTCGCAGAGTCGCGGGACGAGGAGAAGCTTGCTTACTACACCTACGCCCGCTCCCTCGCCCACGCGCGCAGTGACTCGCAGGACGAGGAGAAAATTTTACTACTCCCTCCGTTACTCCTCGTCCCTACCTTGGTTAGAGAGATTATCATATTGTTTGAAATATATGTCTTTTAGCAGATTTCAATATGAACTACTAGTACATACTCCAAACACTGATATATATAGACGTATTTTATAGTGTAGATTCACTCATTTTGTTCTGTATGTAGTCCATATTGGAACAGACGTAGTAGTACGCATCGTCACTCGACCCTTGACCCTGTCCCACATGGTGTACGTGCAGCATTTCATTCGGTCTCAGATAGCGAGAACCATATACTATAGTACCATCATTGCTCGACTTTCTGAAGAGGCGAAGAGCCAAGTGCAAGGTTGTAATATTTTTGAGATGCCAAGCGCAAGGTTTATAGGAGAACGAGTAGTACTAGTACTAGTACATAGTCTATGAGGAAGAAGCAACAAGAATGTATGTTTTGCATGACAGTCTCTTCTTACAGAACGTGTTAGACCTAATGGACCACATTGTTACAATGGGATTATCATAAATGACACGATTCAGAGTGGTGGGCAGTGGGAATAATATTCAGAGCTGCTTAGTCTTAAACCCCATGAAGAAGTCCCATAGAAAGGAATAGCCATCCTCTACATGTGATCCTATGTAAAATGAGTAAATGAGACAAAAATAGAAAGAGACAAAGTAAAAAAATCACCAGCCTTAGAGCCAGTCCTATTGTATTAGTGAATGATATATTCTACATCGTGATTGACATGGCTATCTTATTAACCATGCTGCAGAGGTAACAGCGGATTTTTATTTATTTGCATAGGTAGTAGCTAGCGGATGGATATTCAACGAGGAGTGAAATGATGGCTACTTCCTCCATTAAATAATAGAGAAAGGTGGGCCTCATGATTTAACGGCTCATTGGTCATTATTACTGCCTATACTCTTTGCTCATATAGTAACCGCGTGGTAGAGTAGTTGGCTATACTTTTAATAACCATCCTCGAAGAGAAGAGGTGCACACACCCACACACGTACTAGTAGCACTCTTTGCATCTTCCCCAAGCACACACATTACACGGTGGAGCTCATTTCTGTATGATGATGCAACCCACTTGATAATTTGACGCGTCTAGTAGTAGTAGTTTACTCACTTAGGGTCAGGAACCACACATGAACGGTACCGCGTTACTTAGAAATAAAGCTTTTTTATTCTTTAGTGGCACGTACGCAATATAAATAGGTTCATACGGAGAGAAAAATAAACCGCTCCACTATAAACATAGCAGGAGCATACACAGTTGCTTGCTGGGGTTTCTCTCTTCACACTCTCTCGCACAAAATGACTTTGGCCACATCTCTAACATCCGGGCAGATCACATCCGACGGAGGAAGGGGTGGATGCTTTGTGTAGATGCAGTTGCCATCGCCGACGGTGAAAACCCACTGTCGGCGCATCCCGATCAGGGGTCCCTGCTGGTCTCTCTCACAAAGCCGGTGTGGTTGCCTTCGTCCCTTACTCACTGCCGCGACATGGGAAGTTGCCGCCTCCCTCCGCCCTCCTCTAAGCTATCTACATCCCTACATCCCTCGGGTACAACTTCTTTTATAGTCGGCTTGCACCACTGCCCAAGCTGCCCACATCGCCCCATGTGGATGAGTTTATGTCTACTGGCTTCTACTATATTTGTGATGAGTTTATGTCTCATCAACTAGTCCCACTAGTCTTATTCTAATCACCCTTCTTCAATTTCTTTGCCACAGGGATGCTCAGCTTGATTTTAGTGAAACTGCACAAAATGATCCAATGGTCAAAGGGTTGCAAACCTCATTTCTTCGGAAGGTTCAACATCACCAGCAAATTAAAGCCTGGTTAGGGTTTACGTTTCAAGGTCTAGGGATTGCATGGATCGTTTTTTCTTTAGTTTTCTCTGTTCCAAAATAAGTGTGAAGTTTAGTAGTAGTACAACTTTGTACTAAAGTTTGCATAAAGTTGAGACACTTAGTTTGGAACAGAGGGAGTACATACTGGCTATGACTTGTCAATCATTCAGATGCAATAGCATGCATGTTAGTCTCCTTTGTATTTGATGGAATGTTGCAACGAGGCAACCTTGTATGCAAGATGCATCAAACAGAAGTTGGAAGCTTCATAGCATTGCACAAATATATCTCGCTGAGAAATTACTGTACGTACTACTATGTACTAAAGAGTTAGGTGTCACACAATGTCCAGAAAATATGGTGATAGTGTGAGGTGGGCCATGTAATCATTGAGTTTGCATGTTTTCACTGCTTCCGCGCTCCTCTGCTGTAAGAAGGAAGAAAATTGTAAAGAGTGAAGACGCTCTATCTCCTTTCGCCGAAACGTGGGACATCCAGCATCCGGTGCATGTGTCATGCACCAAAGTAAAGTGTACAGTGCAACTGACACTCAGCACTGTCGTACCACCTCAGTGATAATGACCAATGAGCCGCCAAATCACGTAGACCCGGCAATAAGTTGGATAGACGAAGCAACCATCACTCTTGAATCCGCTTATCCCTTCAACGCATGCGCCACCAAGAGGTCGCCTCCGCTCTGCCCGGGCATGAATGCGGCACCGATTCTCTGGAGCGATACTGACCATTTCAGGTAGGAAGCGCGCGCGGGTGATGGAGGGGCTTTGGGTGGGCCAGGCTGGTCAGGAGCGGGCGTGGCACCTGTCCCGACCAGACGCCCGGAAACGAGAGGTTGCACAGACTCTCACGGCTAAATCGTAGTACTACACACCATCTCTCTGTGGGAGTAGGTCGATGAGTCGCTCTCTCTAACACACGCACACACGCACACACATGTTCATAGAATAGGAATATCGTGGGAGTGGGAAGCCACATGAGGTGAGATAAATGGAGTATGTACAAGAAGAGAAGAGATACACACACGTCCGTCGGAGCCTCGCACTATAGCCCAGCCGACCACAGCACGACGAACGAATCTGTGCCTCTCGTCCCAGCGCCGGTGGTCAGCCGCTATATCTACGGCCGCAGGATTTGACGCACACGGCAGCCGGATTTGGAGCATTCTGCCCGCTTGCGACTGCTCCTTGCCATGGAGAGTCCGGGTACCGGGTCGCACAATAATGGCAATGCCTGCACGTTGCATGCAGGTACTGAATCTGCCTTTATCCCATCAGATCTATCCGACGGCCAACCACTGTCTAGGCTCGGCCCTGCCAAGCGGCTAGTCGGTTCACCGTTGCCGCTCATAAAGTGCAATGGCTGCCCGCGATAGGTCCTGCGCCGCGTTACGACCATGCCACAACATCCCGGATGGGTGTTAATCATGTGCAAAAAAGATAAGGTGCGTAGTACTTCTTTTGAAACGGCTGTTCTCCCATATTCGACGCATGTTCGACAACTTATACTCAAACTTGTGTTTAAGATGGATGCAAGTTTTGGTTTTGGGAAGAAGAATACATCAATCTATTGATAGCACAAAATTTGGTAGATTCTAGTGCACTCCTTGCTAGAATAGAGGCTAGAGATGAGACTAGATATGATATTAGATGTGAAGCAATGTCTAGTTCTTTAGAATCAAAGAAGAAAGAAGTGTCCAAGCTCGAGAAGCCACACATCAACAATGAAGACATAGAGAATCTATTAATACAATGAGTGGGAGTAGTTATGGAAATTGGATATCTTTAAAAATGTCTAATTTTGATTCTTGTTTTCTTTGGTCTTGCTCTCCTAGCAAAGAATTGGTGAATGTACTTTCCTGTATCAAAATGTCATTGATGAAATAAATAAATGTGCTAGAAAATAAATGTGTTCACATTCCAAGGTGTGTTAAATTGATGCATCCAAGGATTAAAAAACCAATCAGTTCTTGTAACCATTCCTACTCACTTAGTGTCGAGAACCACACATGAACGGTACCGCATTATTTAGAAATAAACTTTTTTTTCTTCAGTGGCATGTACGCAATATAAATAGGTTCATATGGAGAGAAAAATAAACCACTCCACTATATACATAGCCAGGAGGCTACACAGTTGCTTGCTGGGGTTGCTCTCTTCATACTCTCTCGCACAAAACGACTGTGCCCACATCTCTAACATCCACGCGGATCACGTCTGCCAGGGGAAGGGGTGGATGTTTTGTGTAGATGTGGTTGGCGTCGCCGACGGCGAAAACCCACTGTCGGCGTGTCCCGATCAGGGGTCCTCGCCGATCTCTCTCACAAATCGGGTGGGATTGCCTTCGTCCCTTGCTCACTGCTGCGACGCATGCACCAATTATATTTATTTTTTTGTTGGCATGTACTGTATTAGTAGTTTACTACTTCCCAGCTAATCTCATTTTCTTTGTTTTACCATATTATCCAGTCTTATTTTCACTTCTTTCCACCACATGATCACATTCCTAGGTGCATTAAATTGATGCATGCAAGGACTAAAAGAAACCAACCAGTGCATGTGACATGGCGGAAAACCCTGGACGGAGGTAGTAGTACGAGATAAGGTGGTACACTGTGTCACGCCTAATATGCGATACTATCCTAAAGAGACTCGAAGGTCCCACCAAGGATAGAACCGCATATTGAAACTCTTTTGCAAGGTGGATATCATTACATCAACATTACATAATAGATGGGGATACATACAAAAGGCATACAATGCCACACGAATACAACATCATAGTACATAAGAGCATCATCCGACTACGGATGGAACACAAACAAAAACTCAAATGACATCCACCCTGCTAGCCCAGGCTGCCGACCTGGAACCTATCCCCTGATCGAAGAAGTACAAGAAGAACTCAACACAAACAAGCACCGCTCTTGCGTCATGATCGTCGCATAACCTGTACCTGCAACTGTTGTTGTAGTAATCTGTGAGCCACGAGGACTCAGCAATCCCATTACCATGGGTATCAAGACTAGCAAAGCTTAAAGGGAAAGGAAGGGGTAAAGTGGTGAGGCTGCAGCAGCGACTAAGCATATATGGTGGCTAACATACGCAAATAAGAGCGAGAAGAGAGGAAAATGGAACGGTCGTGAAGCTAGCAATGATCAAGAAGTGATCCTGAACTCCTACTTACGTCAAACATAACCCAAAGACCGTGTTCACTTCCCGGACTCCGCCGAGAAGAGACCATCACGGCTACACACACGGTTGATGCGTTTTAATTCGGATCTGGTGTCAAGTTATCTACAACCGGACATTAACAAATTCCCATCTGCCTATAACCGCAGGCACGGCTTTCGAAAGATTATACCCTGCAGGGGTGTCCCAACTTAGCCCATGATAAGCTCTCGCGATCAACGAAGGATATACCTTCTCCCTGGAAGACCCGATCAGACTCGGAATCCCGGTTTACAAGACATTTCGACAATGGTAAAACAAGACCAGCAAAGCCGCCCGAATGTGCCGACAAATCCTGATAGGAGCTGCACATATCTCGTTCTCAGGGCACACCGGATTGTCCAAACTTCCGGTAGGCCAGCCCAGAGTTGCCCCTGGTGGCCACCGGCGGTTGACGTGTTGGACCAACAGTCACGACGAGCACTGGCCCGGGGGGGGGGGTAAAATAAAGATGACCCTCGAGAGGGCGACTCCCAAGGGAAAAAAGGGCTAGGTGAGGCAAATGGTAAAACCAAGGTTGGGCCTTGCTGGAGGAGTTTTATTCAAAGCGAACTTTCAAGGGGGTCCCATAAATCACCCAACCGCGTAAGGAACGCAAAATCCGGGAACATAACACTGGTATGACGGAAACTAGGGCGGCAAATGTGGAACAAAACACCAGGCAAAAGGCCGAGTCTTCCACCCTTTACCAAGTATATAGATGCATTAATAATATAAGAGATATTGTGATATCCCAACATAATCTTGTCCATCATGGGGCAATCTTCAACTTCACCTGCAACTAGGAACACTATAAGAGGGCTGAGCAAAGAGGTAACATAGCCAAGCAACGGTTTGCTAGGAAGGGTGTCAAAGGTTAGAGGTTCATGGCAATTTGGGAGGCTTGATAAACAGGTGATAGGTAGCGCAGCATAGCGATAGAACGAAGCAACTAGCATAGCAATGATAGTAGTGAGATCCAGGGTAGTGGTCATCTTGCCTGAAATCCCGCTAGGAAGAAGAACGAGTCCATGAAGAAGACGAACGGATGAAGCCGAACTAAGCGTAGATGAACGAATCCTCACGATCGCAACGAAACGGAAACTATCGAGAAGAAGCACCCAACATAGTAAACACACCACACATAAACATGACATGATGCACAGCAAGCATGATGCATGACAAAACTAGATGAGGCTACTCATGGCAAGAGATGATGCAAACAAGAACAACACATCAAGGCAAGTTTAAATGAGGCCGGGAACAACATATAATAAATCCGGTAAGTCCTCATATGCAAATTTAGAAATTGGTCCAGATCTGAATAAACCTTATGTTCAAGTTGTTAAACAGCAAGTTCAAATGCACCAAGATGATCTACACGAGATTCTAGTCAAGTTACATATAAAGTTCATTATATTTGGAGCTACGGCCTAGAAGATATGAGCAAAACAAGTTAAACATGGCATTGATGCAAAATGCACCCAAACATCAAGAAAACACCTCAAAACAAGGATGCAACATGATAATATGAAACTACATGCAAAATCAAGCAAGTTTCATATAGAGCACACTCAAAACGGAGCAACGATTCAACACACACTCTATACAAGTTATAGCAACAATCTGTCCAAAACAGCAACTAGGCATCTTGCAAGCATCAAAACAACATGCTACAGGACCTCAACAAGAAAACAAAAGGCATGGGCATGATGTACAGGTAAAGCCTAACAAAACATGAACACTGAGCTATCTCCAGAAATCAATAGAACATGCTCAAACACACATGGCAAGATTGCATATAATAACAGTTTCAGACTTTACAGAAAATAACATCAGGTTGCAATGTTTAGAGCTGTCAAACAACATGTTACAGGAACTTATCATGGCAAACAAAGACATGGCATGAGTCTACTAATTGCATAGAACAAAAGTCCTTTACTGACCATAAGCCAAAAAGGATTAGAAGAAATGATGGCACCCATGTACACATAGCAAGTTATAATGCAGATTCAACCATGGCAGGAACAACGATAAGTAGGCATGTTGGTGAGCTTGAACCACTCACCACAGAGCATTACATGGCATGGAAAGTCAACCAACAGTAAGAATACATGTTTATGAAGCTAAGAATGGCAATAGCAAGTTCATAGGGTGCATCGATAACTAACAACAATCCTGGCAACATTGAACTTAATGTTAACAGGCTGACAGCAACATTACTTAGCAAGTTTGGAGCAAGATAACAATAAGTTGCAGCAAGCTATAATTGCAACCAGGGGCATGTATGGATAGATAATAACATGTAGAACAACACACCCTTAGTGAACATCTCCAGAATATGCATAGGATGACTTGTAGCAGCAGGTTTACATAGCATCACGAAATAACAGATTCAGCCTAGCAAAACAGCAACAACAAGTACCCTACTTAACAAGCTTGATGCAATCACTACACAACTCACAAAAATACATGGATGACACCCCTGTAAAGATGGCATCGCATAGTTCAAAACACATGTAGACATCAACCTCATATGATGCACACATCAAACATGGCAAAAAATGACAAATCATCAAGTTATAACAGTTTCAGCAGATTAACAGGAACATGCACTCTGGCAACGATGATTCAGGCATCAAGATGAACTCAAATGAACATGGTGCAATGGAATGAAATGAATTACTCGTTGAGACGAACAATTTGACATATTACACGCACGAAACGGAGCAATATCCATGGAGATATGATGCGATGAACATGGCATGATAATGTCAAAATATTTCGGCAAATTTGGACCTCGGGGAAAGTTGGACGGGGCGAACCTGGGACGAGCGGATCCAGGGACGGGGCGGCCGTGTTTGGATGGAGGAGTGGTGGATCTGGTCCCGGTTGACCAGATCCGGCGAGGACGACGGTGGGGTGGCTCCGGCGAGCGGCGCGGAAGCCGAGGCGGACGCCGGCATGGAGCAGCGGGGCGCCGGGGCGCCTCGCGACGGCGGCCAGGGCCGGCGCGGGAGGCGGGGTAGCGCGGCACCGCGGGAGC
>NC_041387.1:165792414-165821283 GCF_002162155.2 Triticum dicoccoides | reverse complement strand
GCGCGGGCGGCGTTAGGGCCCTGGATGGGCTCGGGCGGGCCCCGCGCGGGCTCGACGGGCTGACGATGGCGGCGAGGAGAGAGAGGAGGCGCTGTGACACGTGGCGGCGGCGGATTCGCGGGAGGGCGGTGGCGGACATGTCCGGCCGGGGGCTTACATGTCTGGCGCGGAGAGGGAGGAGATCTAGGGTTTCGGGCGAAAAACATCCGCGAAAATGGAGGGGGAGGACCTATTTATAGATTCTGGGAGCTAGGAGAGTCCAAATGAGGAGCGGTTTTCGGCCACCCGATCGTGATCGAACGACCGAGAGTATGGAGGGGAGTTTGCTGGGTTTTGGGCCACTTCAGAAGGGTGTTGGGCTGCAAAGAGAAAGGGGGGTTTCGGGCTACGCGGTTAACCGTTAGAGTACCAAACGACCTCCAAATGGCACGAAACTTGACAGGCGGTCTACCGGTGCTATACCTAGGCCACTTGGCAAAGACTCGGTCCATTCCGAGAACGTTTAACACCCGCTCACGAAAACAAGGTCTGAGAGGGGCGACGGGCGCGCGCAAGAGGTCCGGACTCCGAACGGGCAATGGAGAGAACAGGGAGAACCCGAACGGATGCAAGTTTTGAAAAACATGCAGATGAAATGCAGATGATGACATGGCAAAATGCAACACACAAGCAAATGACATGGCGATGACGGCGAATAACTGGAAGACACGTGGCGCATCGAATCCGGGGCGTTACACACTGACTTAGGCCGAATACAAGTTCCCACTCATTATTGGAAGAGAGCAAAGTGTACATATAAAGTAAATAAAATTGAATTTCTCAAGAATATTTAAAATTGGAGGATGGTGCAGCCCACCTTTCCGCTATTTTGCCCATGTGTGGTTCAGTTGTTGTTCACTTCGAAAGGTCATGTACCACACATGAACGTTAGTAAGCACGACCGGGAGGCGTGCATCGTTAATTGCGAGTTGACTCCTTCGAGCGCTAAATTTTCTTCATGTATTAGCATTGCCCCTAGTATTTTTCTTCACTACATTAAATAAAGAGTTCCGTCATGCACAATTGAAAACGATTTTTATGGAGAGAAAAAGAAAACCACTCCATCTATATACGCTGCAGCCTCGGTGCTTGTTTTATAGGTTTTGCTCTCTTCACACTCTCTCTCCACTATATATATACACGATGGAGCCTCAGCGCTTGTAGTTGCTCTCTTCACACTCTCTCACCCTCTCCAGATCTAAACAAAACTTCGCTGGCCTCTCTCTCTCTCTCACTCCCCTCACTGCTGGTAAAAGAGCCGACAGGATCCGTCCACCTGGGAAGGGAAGGAGGCTTAACACTGTCACCGTCGGCGAGGGAGGGAATTCTTTCACCCAGCGGCGGTGCGGGAGGGCCTCCGACACCTTCTTCCTCGCTGTCATACATAGTGTGGGGAGATTGGCCTCCGGTCGCCCACTTAGCCACACCCTGAGAACCTTAAGGTATAATTTACTTATTCAACATGCATTGCTCTAGCTGCATGTGGATTTTTTTCCGCTTCTGCACTCGAATCTTGGTGTTGGATCAAACATGAAAGTAGTGGGGAAAGTTGTATATCATGAATCTAAGACGTGGTTCAAAGAGGAAACGAAGGGGGGAAAGTAGTACAGACTGGCTATCCAACACCTACGTTGGTCAAAAAGGGAAAACAATGACAAACGCAGTACACACATCTGTAACAAACTGATCTTTCTGTTGGTGGGGGACTAGGCTGCAGAGTTTGAGTAGGACTAGATTTGCTGCCCTCACATACGGAAAGGTGTCTAAAGATAACAAAACTGGGACCAACACAAAAATGATCCTTGGTTGTTTGTTCTTTGTTGCAACAGATTGTGCATCACCCCTTTATACATCGATAGATGCACATGGTGTTGGTGCGTCCACTCTCCCGTACAACTCTTTAGCTGTTGTTTAATAATGCCACTGGAAAATTGAAGCAATGCCACAGTTAAAAGCAAATTACATATTTAATGAATTTTATTGTTAATATATTCGATCTGTTAATATGAATCAATGCCACTGTCAGGACCCCGACTCAATGCCACATCGATCTAGCATGTAACACCTCATATCACTTTGCGGCCTCACGCATGGTATCCCCACGGGTGTCACCTTACCTTTGCCCGGGACCGTTTGCGCCTTTTGGCACACGTATATGACAGTGTCGCTAGCATCCATATGATAAAGAGCCCGGGCTGACATGGCTAGTCGTAAACCCAAAGTGGCACTAACTTACAGGGATAGGCATCCATGACCCAGCATCGAACGTGTCGGTCATCAGCGAGTGAATCCAGGCTGTAGCACTGGGCTAACAGGACTCCGGTATTCATCGCGTGACATTTCCCCAAAGGGACAGACACAAGATCGAAGAAGGACACATGCCGGCCAGCCTAAGTGTTCCGGAGCAGTAGCAAGCTACCAGGGCTCAGTGGAAGCACTAGGAGACATTTCCCGGTAAGAGAGGCTACTAAGGATAAACAACTAGATAGTCAGATCCCACACATAGTAATACACATTACACGTACGCATAACATGCAAGTATGTGCTGTACAACATGGCATCACAGCATAACTCAACAACTCATATAGATAAAGGCTCAGAAGAGCCATCATAGCATTTATTACAAACAGGGGTCACATGACCCAACATTCAGAGCAATCAAGCATCAAGCGGAAGCCTTACATGTCTGAGTACAGACATTTATAAATGAAAAAGGCTGAAAGCCTGACTATCTACAACGTCCGATCAAGATCGTAGCTGAGGTACAAGCTACTCGTCGAAGTCCACGAGAACACTAATAAGACCGAAGTCTCCGCAGCAAAACATAAATAAAGCAACATGAGTACAAAGGTACTCAGCAAGACTTACATCAGATCCTATCATACATGCATTGGTATCAAGAGGGTAATGTGGGGTTTAGTTGCAGCAAGCCAGCTTTGACTCTGTGGCTATCCTGTTCTACGACTACCAGAAACTCTTGAGGTGAGACAACGTACACGAGTCCACTAATCACCACACAATACACTACTATGGATTCATCCCCGTCTCCCTACGAGAAGGCCATCCATAGCACTCACACTTGTCTTGAGCATTTTAGAGTATCCACTTCAAGTTGTCTATGTACCATGTAAGCATCCAAGAAGTCCATAACCGCGGACCCGGCTATTCGAATAGATCATGTTAACCCTGCAGGGGTGTACTTCTTCACACACGCTCTCGCCACTTACCGCCATGTACACGTCATGTATCTCGGCAACCTTCAAGCGGAAGCCTAGCGAGGGTGTCGGCCACGACCTGACTAACCACACAAGACTCTAGTCCAGGTTTATCGCCTATTCGGGTTCCATCCGCAAGGAGATCCAGCTGGGGTGTCGCTCACGGCCCCAAACGATGTGTGCAGGGTTCCCGAGCCCACCATCCGGGTGCCACTCAGTACACCAGGCCACGTGTGCCTAGTCTGTCCCAAGCCCACCCTGCCGGGTGCCACTTGGTAGAAAAATAGCACTACCTACAAACACCAGAAACTAGTTGCAACTCCTGGACAGAGATCAAGTCGGTTAATAAGTCGAGAGGGCTTGGAGCGCCCGAAGCCCAATGTGGGGTAGTATCGAGTCATTGGACAACATACATAGAACTCAGTGCTTAAGGACGGTTCCAGTGAGACAACCCACCTTGTACTCCTACATGGCCTCTCACCGCTACCTTTACCAAATCGTGTTCACACACTTCACTCACAGCATCAGAACATATCGTAACACTCCAATTCATTCCCAATGAACCAAACCTGACACAACTCTAAGCAATAGCAGGCATAGCATGGTAGGAACACAACATGGCTCAATCAACTCCTACACATGCTAGTGGGTTTCAACTATTTACTGTGGCAATGACAGGTCATGCAGAGGAATGGGTTCAACTACCGCAGCACAAAGTAGCAGATGAATCGTTGTTGTCCTAATGCAATAACTAAGAGCAGGAGCGAGAGAGTAGGGTTTTAGCGAAATGAACAAGGGGGTTTGCTTGCCTGGTAGATCAACAAGGAAGGCACTGCTTCATAGACAGGCACTCTAGAACAGACGCCGGAGCAGGACCTATCGAGAAGGAACAGTGTCGGCAATCAATACACAAACATATGCAACAATATGATGCATGAGCATGGCATGAGGATGTGAGGTTGTTTGAGCTAATGCAACTAGTAATCATTTGGTTTGAAGTCCATTTGAACCATAAGCTCAAATGCAATTCTAAATTAAGTCTCTTAATATGCCAAAATGTGTTTTCCCATATTCAGCATGTATAAGTTGGTTTGTCATGCATGAAACTAGTACAGATGGAAAGGTTGCATTTTTCTGATAATTTTTCATATATAAATTATTTTAATCTGAGCTACGGTTGAATTGATATGAATTTTTGAAGTTTAAATCAATTTCTGGAATTTCCTGATTATTTTAATTCCACAAAATATATATTGCGCCAGCATGACGTCAGCACGACGTCAACAGTCAACTGCGGCTGACTAGGGTCAAACCTGACGTGTGGGGTCCACACGTCAGTGACAGGGGGTTAAACAGGGTTAGATTAACTTAATTAAAGGATTAGGGGGGCACCGGGGCCCATATGTCAGTCTCAGGGGGGGTTAATTAAGCGGTGATTAGCACTAAGCTAATCACCTGACGGGCCGGGCCCACATGGCGGGGCTCAGGCGACGGGGCTCGCCGTCGGCGACCTCTGGACGCGGCGGAGTCCGCGCCACAGGCCACGGGGACGGCGTCTGAGAGCACCGGGGCGTAGCCCGGGCTCTCGCGCACCTGGAGGGGTAGGTGGGAGGAGCTGGGGAGGACGGAGCTCGCTGGAGCAAAGCTCGCGGCGGCGGCCGGAGCTCGGCTTCGAGCGGGAACGGGCTGCGGGGCACGGGGAGGCCACCTGAGGGGCTCGGCGGCACCCTCGTGGCACCGGGAGCACGCTAGGGTGCTTGGATTGGGCGGAGGCGGGCCGAGACGACGATGGCGACATGGACGGCGGCGAGAAGCTTCGGCCGTGGTGGGGAGGAGGGCTACGGCGAGTGGGCAGCGAAATGGAGAGAGGGGAACGGTGGCGGAGCTCACCGCGGTTGCAGCGGGCGTCGAAGCGGGCTCGGGGAAGGCTTGGGGCAGCCGGAGCGACAACGCCGATCTCGTCGGCCGAAGCTTGAAGACGACGGTGATTGCGATGAAGCGGAGCTCTCCCGGGTTGCTTTGCTCGGTGAGGAGGGAGAGGGGGTCGCGGCGGAGCTTGGAAGCGTGTAGGGGAGGTGAGGGGAGGCCGGTGGCCGCGGCAACGGCGAGCGGCGGCGGTGATGGCGCTCGGGTGTGCGAGGGAGAGAGCAGGGGGAGAGGAGGAGGGCGAGGGAGAGTGCGAGAGGGGTCGGGGTGGCTGCGTGGCGTCTCCGGGGCATCCAGACGAGGAGGGGAGAGGGCAGGCAGGCAAAGAGGGAGGTGGCGTGGCGCAGTGGCGCGCACGCGCGCCGGGCACGCTCCCATCCCTCTGTCGGGGAGGAAGACGACAGAGGGGGGCCAGTGGGCTGGGCCGGCGCTGGCTGCTGGGCCGGCCAGGCCGCACAGGGAGGAGGCCCAGGTAAGTTTCTCCTCTTTTTCTGTTTTCTAATTTTTCTGACATTTGTTTTGATTTAATTAAAATATTAAATCATTTTATTACCTTATGCCAATTTTTGCAGGAGCTAGATATATTATTCCAGAGCTCCCCAACAGGTGGCATAATTTTTGGACATATATTAATATATATAACTAATATATTTCCAATGCAAATATTTATGCATTAATTCCAAATGGCCAAAATAAATATCCATGAGCTCTTAAAAATATTGGTTTGATTTTTATCTCTGTCCAATATTTTCAGAGAGCAACATGAGCATTTTCTTGGACCCTTTTGGAGAAATTTTTATTTGGGTCATTTTCAAAAATGATTCTGAGGGTTCCACCAATCCTCATTTCAAATTTAAATGAATTTTAAACATGATGCACAAATGACTAGCTAGTCTAGGTCATACCAGACTAGGGATGTGACAACTCGCCCCCACTTGAAATAATCTCGTCCCGAGATTCAGGGGTCGACGGAAAGAAAGCGGGGTACTCCAGTCGAAGACGATCTTCTCGCTCCCAAGTAGCTTCTCTCTCGGAATGATGAGACCACTGAACCTTGAGAAACTTGATGTTCTGACGTCGGGTAACACGCTCTGCTTGATCAAGAATGCGAACCGGGTACTCTCGGCATGTGAGGTTATCTTGGAGATCAAGCGTTTCGTGGTCCACTCCGCGGATGGGATCCGAGAAGCAACGCCTGAGTTGAGAGACGTGGAAGACATCATGAACTCGAGAAAGATGTGGGGGTAGTTCCAATTGGTAGGCAACCTCTCCTCGTTTAGTGAGAATGCGAAAGGGACCAATGTAACGAGGAGCCAACTTGCCCTTGATACCGAAACGATGGGTACCCTTCAAAGGAGTAACCCGAAGGTAAGCCTGGTCGCCAATTTCATAAGTCATATCCTTATGATGACGATCGTATTGGCTCTTCTGACGAGACTGGGCTATTTTCAAATTCTCACGAATGATGTGAACTTGCTCTTCTGCCTCCTGGATCATATCCGGTCCAAAGAATTGTCTTTCACCGGTTTCTGACCAGTTCAAAGGTGTTCGACATCTTCGTCCATAGAGAACCTCAAAAGGAGCTTTCTTGAGGCTGGATTGATAGCTATTGTTATAAGCAAACTCGGCAAAAGGAAGACATTTCTCCCAATCCATACCGAATGAGATAACGCAAGCTCTAAGCATGTCTTCGAGAATTTGGTTGACCCGTTCCACCTGACCACTCGACTGAGGGTGGAAAGCGGTACTGAAGGAAAGATGGGTTCCCATGGCAGTTTGGAAACTCTCCCAGAAATGAGAAGTGAAAAGACTGCCACGGTCTGAATTGATCCCTAGTGGAACACCATGGAGTGATACTATTCGAGAAATGTATAAGTCAGCAAGCTGACTAGCAGTGATATTTTCTCGAACAGGAAGGAAGTGAGCCACTTTGGAAAGGCGATCAATGACTACGAAGATAGCGTTATTCCCTCTCTTGGTCCTGGGAAATCCGGTGATGAAGTCCATACCAACTTTATCCCATTTCCATTCAGGAATAGCTAAAGGCTGAAGGGTGCCAGCAGGTCTCTGATGCTCTGCCTTAACGCGACGACAAACGTCACATTTAGCAATGAACTCAGCGATTTCTCTCTTCATCCTAGTCCACCAGAACCTCTGGCGTAGATCCTGATACATCTTAGTGCTACTGGGATGAATCGTGAGAGGAGATTCATGCGCCTCCTTAAGAATCAACTGTCGCAGATGTTGATTCTTGGGAACCACCAAGCGATTCTCAAAGAAAACAACACCACGATCATCCATAGAGAAACATCCACCAACTCCCTTCTTAATGTTTCTCTTGATCCGGGAAATTCCTGTGTCTGGCTTCTGAGCTGCGATAATCTGATCCTTAAGATCAGGTTTCGCCACCAGGGTAGAAAGGAATCCGTGAGGAGCAATGTGAAGGTTAAGCTTACAGAATTCCTCATGGAGAAGTGGTTGGCCTTGCTGCAACATGAGATTGTTGCAATAGGATTTATGGCTTAGAGCATCAGCCATGACACTGGCTTTGCCTGGGGTGTAGGTAATCCCTAGATCATAATCTGTGATCAACTCCAACCAACGTCTTTGCCTAAGGTTCAGATCCGGTTGGGTGAAGATATACTTGAGACTCTGGTGATCGGTGTAGATCTCGCAACGTTTACCAAGTAGGTAATGTCGCCAGGTCTTGAGTGCATAGACTACGGCTGCAAGCTCTAGATCATGTGTAGGATAATTCTCCTCATGTGGATGCAACTGTCGAGATGCATAGGCAATCACATGACGATCCTGCATAAGAATGCAACCTAGTCCCTGTCGCGAGGCGTCACAATATATAACAAAGTCCTTTGTGAAATCCGGTGGCACAAGTATGGGAGCAGAAGTCAGGCGTCTTCTCAGTTCCTGAAAACTGTACTCACACTGTGGGGACCACTCGAACTTTTTATCTTTCTTGAGAAGTTCCGTGAGGGGTTTGGCTACTTTGGAGAAGTTTTCAACAAAGCGGCGACAATAGCTGGCTAGACCAAGGAAACTCCTAACTTGTTTAACAGTTTCAGGTGGAGTCCAATCGAGAACAGCCTGAACTCTCTCGGGATTGACAGCAATGCCCTTACCAGAAATTACGTGGCCTAGGTAGGTCACTTCTGGCAACCAAAATTCACACTTGGAGAACTTGGCATAAAGGCGGCGCTCTCTGAGTTTTTCTAACACAAGTCTAAGATGTTCGGCATGCTCTTCCTCGTTCTTCGAGTAGATAAGAATATCATCGAGATAAACCACGACGAACTTATCTAAGTACTCCATGAAGATCGAGTTCATCAAGCGGGAGAATGTGGCTGGGGCGTTGGTTAGGCCAAAGGACATGACGGTGTACTCGTACTGACCATAACGAGTAACAAAGGCTGTCTTGGGAATGTCCCTGTTTTTGATCTTAATTTGGTGGTATCCTAACCTCAAATCCATCTTGGAGAAGACTGAGGATCCAGCGAGCTGATCATACAGGTCGTTGATCCTGGGGAGTGGATACTTGTTCTTTATCGTGACCAAATTAACGGGACGATAATCTACAACCATCCGGTCCGTACCATCCTTCTTCTTGACGAAGAGGACGGGGCAAGCCCAAGGAGAAGAACTAGGACGGATGAAACCCTTTTGCAAGGACTCATCGAGTTGTTTCTTAAGCTCGGCTAGTTCTAAGGGTGCCATCTTGTAAGGTCTTCTGGAGATTGGAGCAGTTCCTGGAATAAGATCTATGACGAACTCTACATCTCTGTCAGGTGGAACACCTGGCAGTTCCTCTGGAAAGACATCTGGAAAGTCACGGACTACTGGGATATCTTCAAGGTCTGGAAGAGGGCTGGCATTAAGAGAATAGAGCTGACGCTTTGCAACTCTAGTGGAGACAGTGACTATCTTGCCAGATGGGTGTGTAAGCTGAACAGATCTTGTGTAACAATCAATCTTGGCATGATGAGCTGTCATCCAGTCCATACCCAAGATGATGTTAATATCTGAGGACTTGAGGGCTACAAGTGATGCAAGGAATACAAGTCTGTCAACAAGGATTTCATTACCATGGCTAATTCTGGTGGTCTGCCATCTCGACCCTGGGGTTTGGAGTTCAAGCGGAGTTGGCATATCACAAAATGACATGTCGTGCAAACAAGCATAGCTTTCAGAAATGAAGGAGTGAGATGCTCCAGTATCGAATAGAACCGATGCTGGATGACAGTTGACAAGGAGTGTACCAAGTACGACATCCCGATAATCATGAGCGTCTTTGGCTGAGACGTGATGCACACGTCCATGTTCAGTGGGGGCTGACTTGACACTGATCATCTTGCGTGATGGCTTAATACAGCCAACAGTCTTCTCGGCCTTGGGTGGAGCATAACTAGTCTGAAAGCAGTCACGTGCATAGTGTCCTGGCTTCCCGCATGTGAAGCAAGTCCCTGAGGTTGGACGTGGACCCGCACTGACAAGCAGTCTACCAGTAGGCATGGGTGGAGCATACGGCTGAGCTGGGGAAGGCACCACATAGGATGGCCTCGGTGCATATCCGGAAGGAAGAGCGGAGTTTGGAACCCAAATCCGGCGCTTCTGGGAACTAGAGCCAGAGGAAGATCCCAAATCACGGGTGTGCTTACAAGACTCCTCGTAAGTGAGCTGAGTTGTCTCTGCATTGATGGCCTTGTTCACAAGGGCTTGGAATGTATCACAATGATGCAGGTGGAGATCACGACGCAACTTGGGGTTGAGACCCTTCCGGAACCTAGCTTGCTTCTTGGCGTCCGTGGACACCTCTTCTGTGGCATAGCGGGCAAGGTTCTCGAACTCTCTGCTATAAGAATCAACAGCCATCTTATTCTGGGTGAGACTACAGAACTCTTCTCTCTTGCGATCGATGAGGGCTTCAGGAATGTGATGCTCGCGAAAAGCCTTAGTGAAATCCCTCCAGGTGGGAGTCTGGTCAGCTGTAAGCATAGCCTAATAGTTCTGCCACCAAAGACTAGCAGGACCTTCCAGGTGATATGTGGCATAAGTGACCTTGTCATCTTCAGCTACGCTCGTGGAACGCAGCTTATGAGTGATGCTACGGAGCCAGTCATCTGCATCGAGTGGCTCGATGGAATGATGAAAGGTAGGTGGGTGCAAGCGAATGAAGTCATGAATGGTCGCAGACTTATTGGACTGATGTGCAGTGTTCTCCTCGATACGTGCCAACAAACGGTTAGACTCACGGTTGTTCCTCTCCATTTCTAACATGAACTCTGTCAACGAAGGCGGGTCGGGAGGATCCTCATCCCTACCATCTCCGTGGTTCTGGCTACGAGCAACGGAACTTCGCTTTGCTGATGACATCCTGAGAAACGAACCAAGGACGGAATCAGCATCAACTATGGACTGTAGAATGTAGGACAAGGAATTAGTATCTCTCGAACTCCTAGGGAAATTCCGGCAGCATAACGGCAGTAAAATGCTCAGAATGAGACATCCTACTAAAAATGGGGTGGTAACATACTCATCAGCATTACTCAAGGTTCTGAGATCATACTAAACAGACTACACCGGAAATACTCAAAACTGGGGTATGACTCTGATCAACCAATCCTATGGGACTACGGAGTAGTAACACGTGATCCTGATAGACGGAAGAGAAAGCCTAGTTCCTTAACCCCGTAGAAAAGATAGGATGACTCAGATCAAAAGACCATGAGGTATAAGTAGTAAAAAGAGCCTTACGTTCCAACCCACAATCAATTCCCTTACATAACTAAAGATTTTCTAGACTCAACTTCGACCGGTTTGGCTTGGTAATCCTACAGGCAGTCAGGCTCTGATACCAGCGCTGTCAGGAATCCGACTCAATGCCACATCGATCTAGCATGTAACACCTCATATCACTTTGCGGCCTCACGCACGGTATCGCCACGGGTGTCGCCTTACCTTTGCCCGGGACCGTTTGCGCCTTTTGGCACACGTATATGACAGTGTTGCTAGCATCCATATGATAAAGAGCCCGGCTGACATGGCTAGTCGTAAACCCAAAGTGGCACTAACTTACAGGGACAGGCATCCATGACCCAGCATCGAACGTGTCGGTCACCAGCGAGTGAATCCAGGCTGTAGCACTGGGCTAACAGGACTCCGGTATTCATCGCGTGACATTTCCCCGAAGGGACAGACACAGGATCGAAGAAGGACACATGCCGGCCAGCCTAAGTGTTCCGGAGCAGTAGCAAGCTACCAGGGCTCAGTGGAAGCACTAGGAAACATTTCCCGGTAAGAGAGGCTACTAAGGATAAACAACTAGATAGTCAGATCCCACACATAGCAATACACATTACACGTACGCATAACATGCAAGTATGTGCTGTACAACATGGCATCACATCATAACTCAACAACTCATATAGATAAAGGCTCAGAAGAGCCATCATAGCATTTATTACAAACAGGGGTCACATGACCCAATATTCAGAGCAATCAAGCATCAAGCGGAAGCCTTACATGTCTGAGTACAGACATTTATAAATGAAAAAGGCTGAAAGCCTGACTATCTACAACGTCCAATCAAGATCATAGCGGAGGTACAAGCTACTCGTCGAAAACCACGAGAACACTAATAAGACCGAAGTCTCTGCTGCAAAACATAAATAAAGCAACATGAGTACAAAGGTACTCAGCAAGACTTACATCAGATCCTATCATACATGCATTGGTATCAAGAGGGTAATGTGGGGTTTAGTTGCAGCAAGCCAGCTTTGACTCTGTGGCTATCCTGTTCTACGACTACCAGAAACTCTTGAGGTGAGACAACGTACACGAGTCCACTAATCACCACACAATACACTACTATGGATTCATCCCCGTCTCCCTACGAGAAGGCCATCCATAGCACTCACACTTGTCTTGAGCATTTTAGAGTATCCACTTCAAGTTGTCTATGTACCATGTAAGCATCCAAGAAGTCCATAACCGCGGACCCGGCTATTCGAATAGATCATGTTAACCCTGCAGGGGTGTACTTCTTCACACACGCTCTCGCCACTTACCGCCATGTACACGTCATGTATCTCGGCAACCTTCAAGCGGAAGCCTGGCGAGGGTGTCGGCCACGACCTGACTAACCACACAAGACTCTAGTCCAGGTTTATCGCCTATTCGGGTTCCATCCGCAAGGAGATCCGGCCGGGGTGTCGCTCACGGCCCCAACCGATGTGTGCAGGGTTCCCGAGCCCACCATCCGGGTGCCACTCGGTACACCAGGCCACGTGTGCCTAGTCTGTCCCAAGCCCACCCTGCCGGGTGCCACTTGGTAGAAAAATAGCACTACCTACAAACACCAGAAACTAGTTGCGACTCCTGGACAGAGATCAAGTCGGTTAATAAGTCGAGAGGGCTTGGAGCGCCCGGAGCCCAATGTGTGGTAGTATCGAGTCATTGGACAACATACATAGAACTCAGTGCTTAAGGAAGGTTCCAGTGAGACAACCCACCATGTACTCCTACATGGCCGCTCACCGCTACCTTTACCAAATCGTGTTCACACACTTCACTCTTAGCATCAGAACATATCGTAACACTCCAATTCATTCCCAATGAACCAGACCTGACACAACTCTAAGCAATAGCAGGCATAGCATGGTAGGAACACAACATGGCTCAATCAACTCCTACACATGCTAGTGGGTTTCAACTATTTACTGTGGCAATGACAGGTCATGCAGAGGAATGGGTTCAACTACCGCAGCACAAAGTAGCAGATGAATCGTTGTTGTCCTAATGCAATAACTGAGAGCAGGAGCGAGAGAGTAGGGTTTTATCGAAATGAACAAGGGGGTTTGCTTTCCTGGTAGATCAACAAGGAAGGCACTGCTTCATAGACAGGCACTCTGGAACAGACTCCGGAGCAGGACCTATCAAGAAGGAACAGTGTCGGCAATCAATACACAAACATATGCAACAATATGATGCATGAGCATGGCATGAGGATGTGAGGTTGTTTGAGCTAATGCAACTAGTAATCATTTGGTTTGAAGTCCATTTGAACCATAAGCTCAAATGCAATTCTAAATTAAGTCTCTTAATATGCCAAAATGTGTTTTCCCATATTCAACATGTATAAGTTGGTTTGTCATGCATGAAACTAGTACAGATGGAAAGGTTGCATTTTTCTGATAATTTTTCATATATAAATTATTTTAATCTGAGCTACGGTTGAATTGATATGAATTTTTGAAGTTTAAATCAATTTCTGGAATTTCCTGATTATTTTAATTCCAGAAAATATATATTGCGCCAGCATGACGTCAGCACGACGTCAGCAGTCAACTGCGGCTGCCTGGGGTCAAACCTGACGTGTCAGGTCCACACGTCAGTGACAGGGGGTTAAACAGGGTTAGATTAACTTAATTAAAGGATTAGGGGGGCACCGGGGCCCATATGTCAGCCTCAGGGGGGGTTAATTAAGCGGTGAATAGCACTAAGCTAATCACCTGACGTGCCGGGCCCACATGGCGGGGCTGAGGCGACGGGGCTCGCCGCCGGCGACCTCTGGACGCGGCGGAGTCCCCGCCACATGCCACGGGGATGGCGTCTGAGAGCACCGGGGTGTAGCCCGGGCTCTCGCGCACCTGGAGGGGTAGGTGGGAGGAGCTGGGGAGGACGGAGCTCGCCGGAGCAAAGCTCGCGGCGGCGGCCGGAGCTCGGCTTCGAGCGGGAACGGGCTGCGGGGCACGGGGAGGCCACCTGAGGGGCTCGGCGGCACCCTTGTGGCACCGGGAGCACGCTAGGGTGCTTGGTTTGGGCGGAGGCGGGCCGAGACGACGACGGCGACATGGACGGCGGCGAGAAGCTTCGGCCATGGTGGGGAGGAGGGCTACGGCGAGCGGGCAACGAAATGGAGAGAGGGGAACGGTGGCGGAGCTCACCGCGGTTCCAGCGGGCGTCGAAGCGGGCTCGGGGAAGGCTTGGGGCAGGCGGAGCGACGACGGCGATCTCGTCGGCCGAAGCTTGAAGACGACGGCGATTGCGATGAAGCGGAGCTCTCCCGGGTTGCTTTGCTCAGTGAGGAGGGAGAGGGGGTCGCGGCGGAGCTGGGAAGCGTGTCGGGGAGGTGAGGGGAGGCCGGTGGCCGCGGCAACGGCGAGCGGCGGCGGTGATGGCGCTCGGGTGTGCGAGGGAGAGAGCAGGGGGAGAGAAGGAGGGCGAGGGAGAGTGCGAGAGGGGTCGGGGTGGCTGCATGGCGTCTCCGGGCCATCCAGACGAGGAGGGGAGAGGGCAGGCAGGCAGAGAGGGAGGTGGCGTGGCGCGGTGGCGCGCGCGCGCGCCGGGCACGCTCCCATCCCTTTGTCGGGGAGGAAGACGACAGAGGGGGGCCAGTGGGCTGGGCCGGCGCTGGCTACTGGGCCGGCTAGGCCGCACAGGGAGGAGGCCCAGGTAAGTTTCTCCTCTTTTTCTGTTTTCTAATTTTTCTGACATTTGTTTTGATTTAATTAAAATATTAAATCATTTTCTTACCTTATGCCAATTTTTGCAGGAGCTAGATATATTATTCCAGAGCTCCCCAACAGGTGGCATAATTTTTGGACATATATTAATATATATAACTAATATATTTCCAATGCAAATATTTATGCATTAATTCCAAATGGCCAAAATAAATATCCATGAGCTCTTAAAAATATTGGTTTGATTTTTATCTCTGTCCAATATTTTCAGAGAGCAACATGAGCATTTTCTTGGACCCTTTTGGAGAAATTTTTATTTGGGTCATTTTCAAAAATGATTCTGAGGGTTCCACCAATCCTCATTTCAAATTTAAATGAATTTTAAACATGATGCACAAATGACTAGCTAGTCTAGGTCATGCCAGACTAGGGATGTGACAGCCACTGTTTGAGAAATGCTACTGTCTTTGCTTTCTTTCCCATTTAGATAAGTTAGATGCTTCTTTTTGTGGGCTTCTATTTCATCCACCCTTTTTGACCAGTAGTTGTTTCCTTTGCACCTGTGTGTAAACAAGATTATCTACTTCACCTCGTTGCTATTGCGACCTTTTGTTCCACTGCACAAAACACTTTTGTTTTAAGAGTGTTTTGTGCGGTTCAATCAAAATGTCGCACCAACAACGTTGCTTGATTGCTTGATCTTAGTGGAACTGCACAACAGGAGATCTGACTTCCTATCCGTGTTGGCAAATTTGTTTCAGATCTTCTTCATGTGAGTTGTTTGAATTCCGTACTAGCCTTCTTTCACATGATTGTGTAGTGTGCTTTCATATGTGGTGCTACTTATACGGCAATGTTGCTTGATTTTAGTGAACTTCACAAATGGAGACAAGACTTCCAATGTGTATGTGCACCATAATATCCCATTGAGGTAAGATAATGATATTTCACAATTGTTGACCTGTATTTCGCTACTGTCATCAGAAAATTAATGTTGTTGTTTAGTGCTATACTTGTGCTCCCTAATTGACATGCCTAATCTTACATTGAAGGCAAAGCTTGTCTGTTATTGAACCAAGTGATGAATGGGAAGAACAAGCAGAAGAAAAACAAAAATCAACTCCCGGTGCTATAATGAAGCACTAAAACTGTGATAACACAAGTAATGATATAGTTTTGCATCTTAATTTATTGCTATGGCTAGAATGAGCAATTGTTTTGCCACTGATTTGAGGCCACTCTTAATGTAATATGTAATTAACTCTACTTGTGCAAATAGGGATATTCTTTGAAGATAACATATATTTTAGTGGAGCTGCACAAGAAGATGTTGGAAATATTAAACTAATCGAGGAGTATATAGTAAGCATGGTAACCATAGTAGATAACAACATATGGTTCCCGAGAAGTGCTTCGTCTGTATGCTCTACACAATAAGCCTCCTGACAAAGGTTGGTAATGGCCCACATATTTCATCCATAGGATTGAGCTTTGTCATCTCTATTGGTGTTGTGCTACTGTTTAGATAATGTCATGAGAAAGTGGTATTGTCCTCGAGAAGTGCTTCATCTCTGTTGTTTTAATTATTTCCTTTCCTTTTTCTCGAGAAAATAGGGATGCAGCATTTAGTTGTTCTCTTGCCTTTGCACAATAGGATCATCCTCTTCATATCAGAAGGAAGCAATTGAAGGATGGTTACATTACTTCCCACAAGAACAAACTAACTTCAGCTCAGAAGGACTCACGGATCTCCATATTTGGTACTATGATGGCCAATACAATGTTGTTTTAGGATTCTTTCCAGTGAGTTCCATTTTTAAATGTGTGCTCTCCATGGATCATGTAGGTTGCCTGTTTAAACTGTTAATTCATAGTACAATTTGCTTTATACTAATCATTTTTTTGTATTTATGCAAACAAGGATGCTTAGCTTGATTTGAATGGGAACTACAGAGTATGTTCTGATGGTTCGTGCCCTCCATTATACTTCATCATGCACAATACATCGAATGTTCTCGAATCATTCATTTCCACCTCCAGCCACAAAATTAGCAACAAGAAAGGAGATGCGGATATGTTCAAGGTGTTGCAACATAAATGCCAAATCATACAAGCTACTCGTGAAGTTGGTTGATTTTAGTGGCACTACACAAAAAGAACAGCTGGTTTATTTAGCACGAGGTGACATGTCAATGTCCGAACTAATGGCAAACACCGCCCATTCCACATTTGTAGGCA
This sequence comes from Triticum dicoccoides, assembly GCF_002162155.2. Lineage (NCBI taxonomy): Eukaryota > Viridiplantae > Streptophyta > Magnoliopsida > Poales > Poaceae > Triticum > Triticum dicoccoides. The sequence goes on along the minus strand of NC_041387.1, from coordinate 165,804,392 downwards.
TTTGATATTTTGGAATGGGAAAACCTTGTGAAAGTTTGCTCATTGATGTACGCAAAGACACGCATTTGATATTTTGGAATGGGAAAACCTTGTCAAATTTTGATCATTGATGTTAGAAAGAAGACATGCATTTGATATCTTAGAATGGGACGCCCTTTGCTTTCAGCAGTATCGATCAATTTTTCATTATTCTTTAGTTGCGAAGTAAATATTGGCTCTGACATTTCAATCACTGAGATGCATAATCATCGATTGTTTTGAATGTTCTCAATGAATTGTTAGGCCTATGAGTTTAATTATAATGTAGAGGCACGCTAAAAAGCTGCTCAAACTTTTTGTACGTGTGAAACTACTGCAAAGGAGGTGATCACCGTGCATCCCCGGAATAAAGCTAGTACATATTGTTTTGCATGTTCATCCAATGCCAGTGATACAAGAATTTGAACTAATCAAACTAAATTCGTTCATACGCGGCCGGGTTTCATTACATTTCATACATTCTTCAACTAAAAAGGGGTGTGCTGGAGGTATAATTAATCAACCTAATCTATGATCTCCCGCACCCATTTCCCATGTCCGGCTGAGCCGAACAGAAGCTTATTTTCCAGCATACTTCTCCCACTCCACATCACCACCAAGAAGCTAATCGTCCATCAATGCTCAACCCGCCAAGCTTGGCTTCAACTGGAGGATAGCAGCGGTGGCCTTACTTCGAGCCAAGTGGTGGCAACCTACCATGTTCCTCTTCCTCGTTTCCTGTGTGGCGCGGCCTCATTGGCAGCTGGGCGGGGCCTTGACAGAGCCGGTGATGTCCTCTATCTCGTTGCCGGCGGGGTGGCACCTGGGCGGAGTAGGGGAAATCCTCCCCCTCGTTCCCGACAGGGCGGGGCCTCAGCAGAGCAGGGCCTCACCGAAGCCGGCGAAATCATCCGCCTCGGTGCCGACAGGGCGGGGCCTCGGCAGAGCTAGCATTGTCCTCTGCCTCGTCGTCAGTCTCGCCAAACAGCGCCTCGCTCGCTTCACCGCCCTCTTTGTAGGCTGCTGCAACCTCCGACACCCGCATGCAGTACCGCCAGCGTGCAAGGCGATTGTCGTGGGCGGAGAGGTACGACTCGAGAAGCGCCTCCTGCTCCGCCCGCTCCGCGGCGATCTGCTCCTCCGCCTGTAGGCGCTCCTGGAGGACATGGTGGTTGTAGGCGGTGTTGGCCTGCGCCTCGAGGAACTTCTCCTGATGCTTCTGCCTCACCGTGTCATATTGCACACGGGCCTCGCCGATGGTCGTGGTGCCATGCACCCGCGAGAATGGCGTGGAGGAGGGGGTTGGTGCCGGATCGTCGACTACCACGTTCTTCATGGGACCTCGTCGTCCTCCGGCTGCCTGCCAGTCAGCCAGTCGGTAGCAATGGCTGCCATCTCCTTCTGGTCCGTCGTCCTCCCGTCCTGAAGACCGCTAGAGCGCGAGGAAGCCATGGTGGGAGTGGTGTGGACATGAGAAAGGGAACAGAGGCGGCTGGTTGCGGCTATGGCTGGCGTAGCAGTTTATATAGCAATGGTGGGCGGCAGAGGGACGGACAGGTGGCGCCGGAGTAGCCTCCTCGGCAATCATGTATCCTTAATGTGGGTGGCAGATGGATGGACGGACGACACTTGTGTCGTTTGAACGCCGAGCAATCGCCTGCACCAGGAAGCGACGCGGGCGGCGCTGACCGTTTCGGGCGGAAAGCGCACGCTGTAGCGACAAGACCTCAAACAGTCTGATCTCTGTGCATCAGTGTCATCCCTGGACCAGTAATGCTGACATGCACAGTACTTGAAGGATTTAGAACAGAGTAGCTATCACACACTTATTACATCGAATGTCTCCAAAGAGAACTTATTACAATAAATATGGCTTAAGGCCATCTAATAGCGATAACAGCGGAAGGCTTGGAAGATAAGTGAGTCCATCAACTCCAATGGCATCACTGAGTATAGAACCACGATCCTAAAGCATCTTACTCGTCGTCTGAAAAGTCTGCAACATGAACATTGCAGCCCAAAAACGGGTCAGCACATGGAATATGCTGGCAAAGTACACATACAGAGTATTGAAAGAATAAAACAATACTAAATGCATATTTGGCTGGTGGAAAGCTCTATGATTACAGTTTTGCATAAAGCCAAATTTTCCCTACAACAAAGGAATAAATTTATTTAAGTATCATGGTGGTTGTTAAACATTGAGAATGGTTGACAGCATTCTCAATCCCAATTAAGTAGCATCATCATTAACAAACCCAACAATATTAATTAAAGTAACATGATGAGATTCACATGATAATCCAAGTAGTAGATACTCAAAATGTCCATAACCGGGGACACGGCTAATCATGATTAGTTTATACACTCTGCAGAGGTTGCGCACTTTTCCCCACATGACCCGATCTCCTCCGCTGGTTTTCTCGCACTACATGATGTTTGAGAAACGGATGACCGAGACATAGTCTCTCAGAAGCGCTAGCACCTTACGATGGGTAGACCGTACCAACCTACATCCCCTACATCTTCTAGTCTACCACTGTAAGAGTTCGCACGACTTAGTCAACTATGCTAGAGCCCATAATAGCATGTGGCTGCACACGGAAGTTTCTAGCATGAATAATGTTATGATCCCTTTGAGCCTGGGTGGCGGTCCAAAAACAAACAGGCAATCCTGGAATACCCACGTACCTCAATCCACCCAGATGTGTATTAAAGTTGCCACCTTAAATAAACCATTAATTAACAATCTCACATCTGTCATGGAAATTCACTCACCCAATCCACGTCTACTAGCATAGCATGGCATAATAAGCAAACGTAGAAGTAACTGCCAAAGGTTTTAAATAGTAGAACATGGCAATAGGTACTACCCCATCTACTTCCCAAAACCCACATATTAATTCAGATCCTAATTATGCAATTGTTTGAGGGTTGAACTAAAGCAATAAAAACTAGGTAATAAAGAAGTATGATCAAAGTGTTACTTGCCTTGCTGATGTTCCGCAAAACCTAGAGATTCGAAGTAGCAAGCGGCGCAATCCGGGTACTCTATCGCAAGCAAACAGACAAACAAACATACAATAAGTACTCATCTCATGCACAGGTGAAACTCAAATAAAATCTCTAACCAGAAAGTTCAACTTAAGAACTCCGGTTTGCAAAAAGAAACAAATCGAACGATGAAACAAAACTCAAACGGCGAAAGAAACAAGCTTCGTTTACTAATCTGGACCTAAGTCAAATTTTACAGAAACAAAAACCTATTTGAGTGAATTATTCGGAAAGAGGGTTTCGAGACGAAACTCTAGGCATTTGAATCGCCTGATTCCGATAAACGAGCGAAAAGATAAACTAAAATGAAAATCGGATCAGAAATCACGATCAGAAAAATCGCGGAATAAATCCGAGGAAAAGAAAAACGACGAACAGATTAACGAATGAACGTTCGTTATCTAGATCTAAACGAAGAACGCGTTCGTTAAAACGAACGCATGAGCGAACGCTCGCTAAATAAATAAACCGAAAAAAACCGATCTAAAAAAAATCTAGGGTTTTCTGAAAAAAACAAAGTGGTTTTTCTCAAAAAAACGGTGTTGGCCGCGGATCGGGTGGTACCTCCGGCGAGGTCCTCCGGCGGGACGGGGAGGCTCCGGCGGGGCTGGCTAGGGACGGCGGGGCTCTGGCAACGGGATGGCGTGGTGCGGCGGCGGCGGTGGCGGCTGCAGGCGACGGCGGCGGCGGCACGAGGCGGCCGCGCGGGTCGGCTCCGGCGGCAGGGAGTGCGGAGGCGGCGGCTTCGATTCGGGGCTCCAGGGGGGCCCCGGGGTGGTATTTAAAGGGGGGGAGGGGTGCGGCGGCTTGGGGGAGGGGCAAGCGGCGGCGGCGGGAGGCGGAGTCCGAGCGGGACTCTGCGGCGGCGACGCGGGGAAGGCGGTGGCGCGGGCGGGCCAGCCTGGCTCGTCTGGGCTTCGGCCCAGTCGGGCGCGGGGAGTTTTTTTTAAATAATTTTGCCGAACTAAAAAAAATCTAGAAAATTAAATAAAATCTAAAAATACCAAAATAAATTTTCATCGTCCAAATAAAATATTTTGAACAAGATGAACATTTTTTGGTCCTAAAATGCATTTTTGAAAAACATGCAATTTTTCCTAAATTCAAATAAAATAGCAAAAACATCAAAATAAAACGTATTTGATTTTTTTATTAAATCATCATTATTTCTTTATTTTGGGAAAGTCATTTTATTCCCTCTCTCATATTTTTATGATCGAAATAAATGAAGAGAAAATAAATAAAATCAAATGATCCTATTTTCAAAATTTGAGAAAACTCAAATATGAAAATAACGAAATCCCCATCTCTCTCTGTGGGTCCTTGAGTTGTGTAGAATTTTCTAGGATCGAGGCAAAATGCAATAAATATGATATGCATATGATCTATTTGTATAACATTCCAAATTGAAAATTTGGGATGTTACAAACCTACCCCCCTTAAGATGAATCTCGCCCTCGAGATTCGGGTTGGCTAGAAAATAGGTGAGGGCGGTCCTTCAGCAAATCTTCCTCTCGCTCCCAGGTGGCTTCATCCTCGATGTGGTGGCTCCACTGAACTTTACAGAACTTGATAACCTTGCTGCGGGTGACTCGGCTGGCATACTCAAGAATCTTAACTGGTTTCTCCTCATAGGTCAAATCACTGTCCAACTGAATCGCCTCTAGTGGCACTGTATCGCTCAACGGTATATCATCCATCTTTGCATGGCACTTCTTCAACTGAGAAACGTGGAACACGTCGTGAACTCCTGACAATTCATCAGGCAATTCCAACTTGTAGGCAACCTCTCCCATACGTTCCAAAACGTTGTATGGTCCCACAAAACGTGGCGCTAACTTTCCTTTAACACCAAAACGCTTGACTCCTCGAAGCGGAGATACACGAAGATAGACTCTATCTCCGACTTCGTAAACTGTCTCCTTGAGTTTTGCATCAGCATGGCTTTTCTGCCTGGACTAGGCTACCTTGAGCCTGTCGCGAATCAACTTCACTTTCCATTCATATTCCTTAATCAAATCCGGTCCAAACAACTGACGGTCTCCAACTTCATCCCAAGACAACGGGGTTCTGCAGCTCCTTCCGTATAAGGCTTCGAAAGGGGCCATCTTCAAACTGGATTGATAACCGTTTTTGTAAGAGAACTCTGCATATGGCAAATTGTCGTCCCAACTAGATCCATAATCTAGCGCACAAGCTCTCAGCATATCCTCGAAAATCTGATTGACTCTCTCGGTCTGTCCATCTGTCTGTGGATGAAAAGCGGTACTGAACTCTAGCCTGGTACCCAAGGCTTCACGCAACTGATTCCAAAACTTTGAGGTGAACTGGGTTCCTCTATCTGATACAATGCTCCTTGGAACTCCATGCAGACATACAATCCTGGTCATGTATATCTTGGCCAACTTAGCACTGGTGTAAGTTGTCTTCACTGGAATGAAATGAGCTACCTTCGTCAAATGATCGACTACAACCCAAATCGAGTCATAGCCTGAATGAGTCCGGGGCAATCCTGTGATAAAATCCGTGCCTAGTTTATCCCACTTCCATTCGGGTATCGTCAATGGTTGCAATAATCCTGCTGGCTTCTGATGCTCTGCTTTTACTCTCTGACATACATCACAAACTGCTACATACTCCGCAATATCCTTCTTCATTCCGGTCCACCAGAAAGTCTCCTTCAAATCCAAGTACATCTTGGTATTCCCTTGGAGAATTGAATATGGTGAATCATGGGCTTCTTGCAAAATCAACTTCCTGATCTCTGGGTCATTAGGCACATAAACACGGTCTTCAAACCATAAGGTATCATGCTCATCCTCACGAAATCCCTTGGCTTTTCCTTTGCTCAAATTCTCCTTTATCTCAGCAATTTCCTTGTCGGTCTTCTGAGCTTCTCTGATCTTATCCATCAATGTCGACTGAATTTCCAATGTTGCTACATAGCCTCTCGGAACTATCTCCAAACATAGTTCGCAAAAGTCCTCGGCTAACTCCTTTGGTAGTACTGTAGTCATGAGTGTATTGACATGGCTCTTACGGCTCAAAGCGTCGGCTACTACGTTAGCCTTTCTGGGGTGATACTGCAATCTCATATCATAATCCTTGATGAGTTCCAACCATCTCCTTTGCCTGAGATGCAACTCCTTTTGTGTGAAAATGTACTTCAAACTCTTGTGTTCCGTATACACCTCACAATGGTTTCCGATAAGAAAATGTCTCCATGTCTTCAATGCATGCACTACGGCTGCTAACTCCAAATCTTGTGTGGAATAATTCAACTCATGAGGTTTAAGCTGTCGTGACGCATACGAGACAACTCTTCCCTCCTGCATAAGCACTGCTCCAAGTCCTCGACGTGAAGCATCGCAATACACTTCGTAATCCTTGGTCTGATCTGGCAGAATTAATACTGGTGAGGTGACAAGACGTTCCTTCAATTCTTGGAAACTGGCCTCACATTCCTCAGTCCAAACGAACTTGGTATCCTTCTTTAATAACTCCGTCATAGGTTTTGCAATCTTTGAAAAATTCTCAATGAATCTTCGGTAGTATCCTGCCAGTCCAAGAAAACTCCTGATCTCCCCAACTGTCGTTGGTGCTACCCAATTTGTCATGGTGACAACCTTGGTGGGGTCTACTGCTATACCCTCTCCGGATATAACATGTCCGAGAAATCCAACCTCCTTCAACCAAAATTCACATTTGCTGAATTTGGCGTATAAATGGTGTTCTCTGAGTTTCTCCAATACCAAACGCAAATGCTCCTTATGCTCCTCTTCGTTCTTTGAGTAGACCAAAATGTCATCAATGAACACCACGATGAACTTATCCAGGAACTCCATAATACTTTGTTCCTCATGGTCATGAAATAGGCAGGTGCGTTAGTCAGACCAAATGACATAACGGTATACTCGTACAGCCCATACCTGGTGGTAAAAGCCGTCTTGGGTATATCCTGCTCTCGAATCTTTAGCTCATGGTATCCTGATCGCAAATCGATCTTGGAAAATACCTTTGCTCCTTGCAGTCGGTCAAAAAGATCATTGATCATCAGTAGTGGGTACTTGTTCTTGATGGTTACTGCATTCAATCCACGATAATCAACAACCATCCTTAATGATCTGTCCTTCTTCTTCACTAGAAGTACCGGTGATCCCCAAGGTGAAGAACTTGGGCGAATGTACCCTTTATCCAGTAACTCCTTAATCTGACTTTTAATCTCCTCCAAATCTTTTCCTGGCATCCTGTATGGTCTCTTGGATATCGGCCCTGTGCCTGGCAAAAGCTCAATCAAAAACTCGATGTCTCTATCCGGTGGCATGCCTGGCAAATCTTTTGGAAATACATCAGGAAAATCCTTCACTACTGGTACTTCCTCCTGCACAACTCCTGATAAGGAATTTACATGCATCCTCTTCGGCTCATGTCTGGATACATACTTGATCCTCTTCCCTTCTGGTGTTGTAAGTAGAATTGTCTTACTAGCACATTCCATGTTCCCGCCATACTTCGATAACCAATCCATGCCTAATATCACATCCAACCCTTGTGATTCCAAAACTATTAGGTCTGAGGGGAACATGTAGTTACCAATCCTTAATGGTAACCGATCACACCATAGCCTGGCCATATACTTTGCTCTAGGCGAGGTTACTAACATGGGTGTCTTGAGGGCTTGGGTTGGCAATTTATATTTATCCACAAATCCCCTTGATATGTATGAATGTGATGCACCAGTATCAAAAAGAACGAGTGCAGTAAATGACTTAACCAAAAACTTACCTATTACTGCATCTAGCTGAGCTTCAACCTCCTCCACGCTAACGTGGTTCACCTGTCCTCTGTTGAAATGGTTCGGCTTCTTCCCAGAGCTTCCATTTCCATTCCCATTCTGGCCTTCAGGACATTCATTGGCGTAATGTCCGGTTTTCTGGCATTTAAAGCAAGTGACTTGACTCAGATCTCTCTTGGCTGGTGTTGAGGGGTTGGTACGGTTCTAGCTACTACTTCATCCATTCCCGTTACCATTCTTGGAACTATTATGGTTGTGTGAGCTACCACCTCCATGGGTATGCTGGAACTGTCCCCCAACTTCGGGGTAAAACGTGGCTTCTGCTGAGGTCCAGAATTGTACTTCCCTTGTCCATACTTCCTGTTGCGGTTCTCAATCTGTTGCTGCTTCCCTTCAATCATGAGAGCACGGTCTACCAACTCCTGGTAGTTATTGAAACTTTCTACCATCAACTGCATGCTCAGCTCATCATTCAGACCTTCCAGAAACTTCTCTTGCTTAGCTGCATCTGTAGCAACGTCATCAGGGGCGTAACGTGCTAGCTTACTGAAGTCATCCACATACTGGCCAACTGTACGTCCTCCCTGACATAAGTTGCGAAACTCACGCTTCTTCATGGCCATAGCTCCTGCTGAAACATGAGCAGTACAAAAAGCCTGCTGAAACTGATCCCATGTGACAGTGTCTATTGGATAAGTGGCTGTGAAATTCTCCCACCATGATGCTGCGGGTCCCTCTAGCTGATGTGCGTCAAATCGCACCTTCTCTGCATCTGTGCATCCTGAAGTGGTCAACTCCTTGGCTGTCTTGCGAAGCCAATCATCTGCAACAATCGGCTCGGTGCTACTGGGAAACACCGACGGATTCAGCCTGAGGAAACGGATTAAGTGATCAAAAGGTGGCGGCGGTGGTGGATTGTTGTTGTTGTTCCCCTGGTTCTGATTCTGGACTAGGATCTACATCAATGCATACGGCTGCTGGATCAACTGGGTAAGCTCCGGTGAGAAAGCAAATCCATTGTCGCATCTAGGAGGCATCTGGGGTTTAGAAAAGATGAGAATATAGAATAGAATGAGGTCTAGAGGGAAAACACTACCCATATGCACATGAGACAAATTGCAATCAAAACACTTCATTAAACAAACAAGGGCATACAACGGTCTATCTATCATTACAAAAGTGCTCGAACTATATTAGATACATGGAGGGAAAATGCTACTACTGTTATGGTGGTCTACTAGAAAAACTGCTCCAATGAAGACTCCATGATATCTGCTCCAGCTTCTTCTACATAGTCATCATCACTATCATCCGGGTCTGAGTCGGTGTCGTCGATGATGTTGTAGTTCTCAGGACAAGTGCAATCTTCGTCTTCTCCAGTTGCTGGAAATCCCATGAACACTCTTAGCTTCTTCTTTAGATCTTCATTCTTCTCAACTAGCGTTGCTATTTCCTCCTCCTATCCATCGCGTGTAGACTTGAGTTCTTCCTCCAGTTCCGTGATTTTGGTCATGGCCTTCTTCAGATCCATCATGCCTGCACACATCTGGTTCTCCTGGCGTCGAATGTGCTGGTTTAACTCCTGGATGAAAGCTGCATTTGATCTATCTTTCCGGGTGTTGATCATCTCCCATTCCTCATCTCGGCGCCCACAAATCTGGTAGGTAGTATCCTTAAGCTCCTTGTGGTAAACTTCTCCAATACGTCCCATGGTGATGTGGGCTGCCATGATCTTTCCTAAACTCCAGGTTGGTGCATCAAAGGAAACCTCTATGGGCTCAGTGACTGGCATGAACGTCCTTCCTTGGACTTGGACTTGAATCATCCAGCGCTCCTCTTCTGGTAATGTGGCGTTGTAGGTTCCGGTGAAGCTAGGTACTCCTATCTTCAGGTACTTGGTAACTTCCTTCAGGTGTCGTCAAAAGGGTGTATCTTCATCCGGTTGCATGAACTTGTTCCTTGCATCCACCTTCCTAGAAGAGTAGAAAAGATGAGGTGTTAGAAATGAGAAGAGAGAGTAGTGATCTATGGCTTTTGCTTAGTGGTCGTGTCCTACAGTCAGCATGTGCTCTGATACCATCTTGTAGCGACCAGACCTCAAACAGTCTGATCTCTGTGCATCAGTATCATCCCTGGATCAGTAATGCTGACACGCACAATACTTAAAGGATTTATAACAGAGTAGCATTCACACACTTATTACATTGAATGTCTCCAAAGAGAACTTATTACAATAAATATGGCTTAAGGCCATCTAATAGCGATAACAGCGGAAGGCTTGGAACATAAGTGAGTCCATCAACTCCAACAGCATCACTGAGTATAGAACCACGATCCTAAAGCATCTTACTCGTCGTCTGAAAAGTCTGCAACATGAACGTTGCAGCCTGAAAACGGGTCAGCACATGGAATATGCTGGCAAAGTACACATAGAGAGTATTGAAAGAATAAAACTATACTACATGCATATTTGGCTGGTGGAAAGCTCTGTGGTTACAGTTTTGCATAAAGCCAATTTTTCCCTACAACAAAGGAATAAATTTATTTAACTATCATGGTGGTTGTTAAACATTGAGAATGGTTGATAGCATTCTCAATCCCAATTAAGTAACATCATCATTAACAAACCCAACAATATTAATTAAAGTAACATGATGAGATTCACATGATAATCCAAGTACTAGATACTCAAAACGTCCATAACCGGGGACACGGCTAATCATGATTAGTTTATACACTCTGCAGAGGTTGCGCACTTTTCCCCACATGACTCGATCTCCTCCATTGGTTTTCTCGCACTACATGATGTTTGAGAAACGGATGACCGAGACATAGTCTTTCAGAAGCGCTAGCACCTTAGATGGGTAGACCGTACCAACCTACATCCCCTACATCTGCTAGTTTACCACTATAAGAGTTCGCACGACTTAGTCTACTATGCTAGAGCCCATAATAGCATGTGGATGCACACGGAAGTTACTAGCATGAATAATCTTATGATCCCTTTGGGCCTGGGTGGTGGTCCAAAAACAAACAGGCAATCCTGGAATACCCAGGTACCTCAATCCACCCAGATGTGTATTAAAGTTGCCACCTTAAATAAACCATTAATTAACAATCTCACATCTGTCATGGAAATTCACTCACCCAATCCACGTCTACTAGCATAGCATGGTATAATAAGCAAACGTAGAAGTAACTCCCAAAGGTTTTAAATAGTAGAACATGGCAATAGGTACTACCTCATCTACTTCCCCAAACCCACATATTAATTCAGATCCTAATCATGCAATTGTTTGAGGATTGAACTAATGCAATAAAAACTGGGTAATAAATAAGTATGAAAAAGTGTTACTTGCCTTGTTGATGTTCCGCGAAACCTAGAGATTCGAAGTAGCAAGCGGCGCAATCCGGGTACTCTATCGCACGCAAACAGACAAACAGGCATACAATAAGTACTCATCTGATGCACAGGTAAAACTCAAATAAAAGCTCTAACCATAAAGTTCAACTTAAGAACTCCGGTTTGCAAAAAGAAACAAATCGAACGAAGAAACAAAACTCAAACGGCGAAAGAAACACGCTTCATTTACTAATCTGAACCTAAGTCAAATTTTACAGAAACAAAAACCTGTTTGAGTGGATTATTCGGAAAGAGGGTTTCGAGATGAAACTCTAGGCGTTTGAGTCGCCTGATTCCTATAAACGAGCGAAAAGATAAACTAAAATGAAAATCGGATCCGAAATCGCGATCAGAAAAATCACGGAATAAATCCGAGAAAAAGAAAATCGACGAACAGATTAACGAACGAGCGTTCGTTATCTAGATCTAAACGAAGAATGCGTTCGTTAAAACAAACAAACGAGCGAACCCTCGCTAAATAAATAAACCGAAAAAACCGATATAAAAAAATCTAGGGTTTTCTTAAAAAAACCGAAGTGGTTTTTCTCAAAAAAAACCGGCGTCGGCGGCGGCTCGGGTGGTACCTCTGGCGAGGTCCTCGGTGGGGCTGGCTAGGGGCGGCAGGGCTCCGGCGACGGGGTGGCGTGGTGTGGCGGCGGCGGCGGCGGCTGCAGGCGACGGCGGCGGCGGCACGAGGCGGCGGGGCGG
>NC_041387.1:165712883-165791838 GCF_002162155.2 Triticum dicoccoides | reverse complement strand
GGGAGTGCGGCGGCGGCGGCTTCGGTTCGGGGCTCCAGGGGGGGCTCCGGGGTGGTATTGAAAGGGGGGAGGGGTGCGACAGCTTGGGGGAGGGGCAAGCGGCGGCGGCGGGAGGCGGAGTCCGAGCTGGACTCTGCGGCGGCGGCACGGGGAAGGCGGCGGCACGGGCGGGCCGGCCTGGCTCGGTTGGGCTTCGGCCCAGGCGGGCGCGGGGAGTTTTTTTTTAAATAATTTCGCCGAACTAAAAAAAATCTAGAAAATTAAATAAAATCTAAAAATACCATAATAAATTTTCATCATCCAAATAAAATATTTAGAACAAGATGAACATTTTTTTGGTCCTAAAATGCATTTTTTGAAAAACGTGCAATTTTTCCTAAATTCAAATAAAATAGCAAAAACACCAAAATAAAACTTATTTGATTTTTTTATTAAATCATCATTATTTCTTTATTTTGGGAAAGTCATTTTATTCCCTCTCTCATATTTTTATGATCGAAATAAATGAAGATAAAATAAATAAAATCAAATGATCCTATTTTCAAAATTTTAGAAAACTCAAATATGAAAATAACGAAATCCAACTCTCTCCGTGGGTCCTTGAGTTGCGTAGATTTTCTAGGATCGAGGCAAAATGCAATAAATATGATATGCATATGATCTATTTGTATAACATTCCAAATTGAAAATTTGGGATGTTACACATGCGGGCGAGGGAGGCGGTTTGGGTGGGCCAGGGCGGTCAGACTCATGCTTGGTAGTGGTCCAGTCCAGCAGCCGGACATGCTGGCTTGCCAGCGAGCGACAACAATCATACGATGGACGTGGCTTCCGACCAGGAGCCGGCGCCACCGCCCAAGCCGGTTCATGACGTGTTCACCATAGAGTAGGTGCGGCCGCACTTCGACGCCCCATTGGTATAGGAGCTTCCATCGCAGGGGGACATGTGCTGCAACCTTCATCTCCTCAACAAGCACCGGCTCACGGAAGGACGAATAAGTGAACGACAATGCTATCACAGACATGTGGCCCTATGATCCTGGCTTCCTGAATGAGCAACGGGTGATGTATCAGACCATCCGTAGGGCCTGCGAGGCCCTCTCTGTCATGCTTCAAGTTGTTGCGCTCGCCGTGGCGCCACCGTCTCACATTGTCAACATGGTCAACGAACATGAGGAATCAGGAGATGACTTTAATTGAAGAGGATGACAGTGGGGACCCACCAGGGCCATAGCCGCACGTACTCAAGTGCCTCCTTATTATATACAACTATTTTTTTGCTTCCTCCTGGTTTCCTGAAATCACGACCCCACACCATTGTCAACCTATATAGTCAATAAATGAGAGAATTGCACAAGGAGCGGCCGACAGCTGGGACCCAGCAGCTCGAGCAGTATTTGTGTTTTTGAGGTGTGAGCAGAGTTTTTCTTAACCGATGTTTTTGTTGTTGTTCACACGAGCAGGGTATCAACTGGGCGGGCTATGGCCCATTTAGCCCAGGCTATTATTTTATGTCAACCAAATATCCAGCCCAGATATTAATTTTTGTTCAAGCTGAAAATAGCTTGCCCACCTATACTTTTTTTGAGGAATACCCAGCCCAGGTCAACTTGTTATTATCCGTCCCTCTGGGCTGCAAATCTTTCCTAGGAGGGATGCGTTAGGCTTAACAAAAAATGGGCTTTAAGAAATAATAAATGGGATGAAATTATAAAAACTGGGGTGTAGCTCTAAAAAAATTCACCAAACACGTAATTATTTCAAAATAATATTATCTTTGGATTTTTAAAATTTTAATTTCATTACTTGTTATGCGCGCAATATTTCGTTGGATTTTTACGTAATACAAATTTACTTTGAAATTATTATTTTAGCTGAGTAGAAATTTCAGGATAAAAATATTTAGGATCCCATCAAAATGTGGGAAAATTTATTGAATTTTGTTTTGAGCGGTTGGTTGAAATTATTAATCATTGTCCTAGCTAGAAAATGAGCTGTTATTTTAACAAACTGTAAATGGGTTGTAGTAAAATTCCATTAGAATTCAAAATGGGCTATACATTCTTAGAAATTGCAAATAGGCTATATGTTCTCAGCCAGACACTTGTGGGTTTACTAAGTTGACACGTACGCAAGGCTTTCCATAGCCATCAAATCTTTACCCAAAACTTGAAAACTTCACAACACAAAACTCAAGAGGAAACTCATGAGATCCGTTAGTATAATAAAATAAATCACCACTTTAGGTATTGTTGTGAACTCAATATAATTTTATATTTGTGTAATATCTACTGTATTCCAACTTATCCATGGTTCTTAGCGCCTGATACTGCCCATAGATTCATCAAAATAAGCAAACAACACATAGAAAACAGAATCTATCAAAAGGAGAACAACCTGTAGTAATATGAAAACTCCGTATACTTATGTAACTCCAAAAAATCTGAAAAACTAGGACAATCTAGGCAATTTGCCCATCAATCTTGTGTAAAGAATTCAGATAAAAAAATAGGCTTCTGTGATTTTTAGAAATTCTGGCAATGAGCGCAAAAGTTTCTGTTTTTCAGCAAGATCAAATCAACTATCACCATGGACCATCCCAAAGGTCTTACTTGGCTCAAACACTAATCAAGACACCAAAACACAATTACTACAGAGGTAATAATGTGTATACTCATAAAAACAAAAAATAAAAATATTGGGTTGTCTCCCAACAAGCGCTTTTCGTTAAAGCCTTTTAGCTAGGCGCTGATTATTTTAATGATGCTCACATGAAAGATAGCAATTGAAACACAAAGACAACATCATATAGCATGTGAAAAACAAGTTTAAGTCTAACATACTTTCTATGCATAGGAATTATATAAGCAAACAAATTATGAGGAGAAGCAAAAACTAGCATATGCAAGGAAGAAGAAAGAAACAATAACAATCTCAACATAACGAGAGGTAATTTAGTAACATAAAAAATTATACAATCATATTTTCCTCTCTCATAATAATTAAATGTAGGATCATAATCAAATTCAACAATATAGCTATGACATAAAATATTCTCTTCATGATCCACATGCATGCAACACACTCTTCCAAAATAGTGGGACTAACATAAAATAAAGTCATTACTTATCCAAGCCCACCTTTATCAACAATTTCATCAGATTGATCAATCTCCAAAGTAGAGGGATCATTATTTACTAAAGTTGACACTCTTCCAAACCCACTCTCAATTTATTGCAAACATTATTAACAATATCATATTCATCATGAGGCTTAAATAAATTTTCAAGATCATAAGGAACATTATCACCCCAATCATGATCGTTGCAATAAGTAGTGGACATGGCAAAATTAGCATCCCCAAGCTTAGGGTTTTACATTAATAGAATTTATAATAACATCATTGCAATCATGCTTTCCATTCAAGGAGCTATTGTGAATCACTTCTTTCAACACTTCATCACAAATTTCAGATTCACGAATTTCAAGCAAAGCTTCATAAAGATAATCTAGTGCACTCGACTCACTAGATATTGGTTCATCATAATTGGATCTTTTAAAAATATTAGCAAGTGGATGAGGGTACTTAAACTTTTTTCTTTCTAATTACCAAGCAAACAAACAAACAAAACCAAGTAAGACATAAAGGCAAACGAAAAGAAGGCAATAAAAAGGCAAAATTTTTTTTTTCTGAAAACGTTTTAGAAGTGGGGGAGAGGAACGCGTGACAAATGGCAAATAATGTAATGCAAGAGATGAGAGTTTACGATGGGTACTTGGTAGGGTTGATGTAGAACCTCCCCGGCTACGGCGCCAGAAATTCTTCCTACTACTTCTTAAGGTTGCGTTGATTTTTTCCTTCAAGAGTAAAGAGGGATGCAGCAAAGTAGAGATATGAATTTCCCTCAGTTAAGAACCAAGGTATCAATCTAGTAGGAGGCACAAGCAAGTCTCCAATATATGCACCTACACAAACTAACAAATACTTGCACTAAATGTGAAAAAGGGGTTGTCAATGCCTTCACGGTCACGAACAAGAGTGAGATCTAAAAGAGATAGGTATAAAAGATAAATAAAAGAGCAAACTAAAGTAAATATAAATAAATTGCAGCAATGTATTTTTGTGTTTTTTGGTTTATAGTTCTAAAAATATATGATGGAAAATAGACCCGGGGGCCATAGGTTTCATTAGCAGCTTCTCTCTTGAAGATAACATACAGTGGGTAAACAAATTACTGTTGAGGAACTGATAAAAAATGCAAAGTTATGACGATCTCTAAGGCAATGATCATGAATATAGGCATCATGTCGGTGACAAGTAGGCCGAGTCCTCCCTGCATCTACTACTATTACTCCACACATCAGCCGCTATCCAGCATGCATCTAGAGTATTAAATTCATAAGAAGGGAGTAACGCCTTAAGCAAGATGACATGATGTAGAGGGATAAACTCAGGCAATATGATATAAACCCCATCTTTTTATACTTGATGGCAAATATACAATACGTGCCTCGCTAGCCCTTCTATCACTGGGTGAGGACACCGCAAGATTGAACCCAAAACTAAGCACCTCTCTCATTGCAACAAAAACAAATCTAGTTGACAAAACCAAACTGATACTTTGAAGAGAAATACAAAGATATCTTAATCATGCATAAAAGGGTTCAGAGAAGACTAAAATAATATTCATAGATAATCTGATCATAAATCAACAATTCATTAGATCTCAGCAAACACACCACGAAAGAACATTACATCGGATAGAACTCCAAGAACATCGAGGAGAACATTGTATTGAAGATCAAAGAGAGAGAAGAACTATCTAGCTACTAGCTATGGACCCTTAGGTCTGTGGCAAACTACTCACGCTTCATCGGAAGGGCGACAAGGTTGATGTAGAGACCCTCCGTGATCGAATTCCCCTTCGGCAAAGTGCCAGAAAAGGCCCCAAGATGGGATCAGACGAGAACAGAAGCTTGTTGTGGCGAAAAAGTATTTCTGCGGACGCTTCTGATGTTTGGGGAATATTTGAGATTATATAGTGGAGGAATTAGGTCAGGCGGGTCCACGAGGCCCACAAGACAGGGGTGCACCCCTAGGGTGTGCCCCACGGCTTGTGGCCACCTTGTGGGTGTTCTGGCCTCCTCTCCAAGTCTCATGGGTTTCTTCTGGTCCAACAAAAATCATCATTAAGTTTTATTCCGTTTGGACTATGCTTGATATTCCTTTTCTGTAGAAGTCAAAAACAAGGAAAAACATAAACTGACACGGGGCTCTAGGGTTAATAGGTTAGTCCCAAAAAACATAAAATATCATACTAATGCATATAAAACATCCAAAAACAGATAATATAATAGCATGGAACAATAAAAAAATTATAAATATGTTGGAGACGTATCACTACCCCAAACGCAAATTGTGGCCACAATTCAGTGACGAGGCCGTCGAGCCCGCACCACCCAGACAAACTCAATGAAACCAGCCCGATCACCCTCCCCAAGGAAGTGACAGAATGGCTGGCGAGGCCAAATATCCACCTGCCCCTCCTTGCTGTAAAGGCAAGGAGGCGACACAACCAGAATATCAATACGATCTTTGACACGACATGGCCGCTAGAGCCGGTCAGTCAAGGTCCATCTAAGGATTAAGAAGTTATCCTTTTGATAACAGAGACAGATACTAGGCATGGCTCGACTGAAACATTAGAGTTCGGGATCAACACCAGGCCAGGATGGACTCCGAAGTTCAACAAAATGTAGCCCGAATAAGGGGCGCCGCTCACCCAATGTCCTTCACCGATGAAGTTATGCAACACCAATTCCTAGAAGGATTCAAACCCGTCAACATTGAGTTGTACGATGGGACTACGGAACCGGACATGTGGATTGAGGATTTTCTTCGCCACATTCATATGGCACGAGGAGATGACGTCCATGCCATCAAATATCTGCCATTAAAGCTCAAAGGACCAACCCGACATTGTTTGAACAGCCTCCCCAAAGGCTCCATAGGGAGATAGGAAGATCTCGAGGATGCTTTCCGAGCTAACTTTCAAGGCACCTATGTCCGCCCCCCGGATGCCGACGACTTGAGCCACGTTGTCCAACAATCTGGCAAGTTGGCCCAACAATTCTAGAACTGGTTTCTGACAAAAAATATCTAGATACTTGACTGCCCGGACGCCAAAGCCATAGCCACATTCAGACATAGTATCCAGGACAAATGGCTTGCACGTCAGCTCGGCCGGGATAAGCCGAAGACAATGGTGGCTCTCACATCCCTCATGACCCACTTTTGCACGGGCGAATATAGTTGGTTGGCTCGTAGAAGCACCAACCTAGAAGATCCCGACACTTTAGAAGTCCAGAATGGCAACGGAAAGCCACGCCGTAATAAAAATAAGCATCGACACAACGGCGCCGAGGCCGACGACACGACATTAAATGCCGGATTCTGTAATTCCAACTCAGGGCCGCGGAAGAAGCCCTCTAAAGGAAACCAGGACAGACCCACTAAGTTGGATGTTATCCTAGATAGGACATGCCAGATACATGGCACTGCATACAAGCCTACCAACCACACCAACCATAATTGTTGGGTGATTAAGCAGACCCGCAAGCTCACAGCCGAAGACATGGGCAAAAGCCCCCGCAGCAAGGACAATGAGGAACCTCTCAGGCCGAAAAATGGTGGCCAGAAACAATTCCCTCCAGAGGTTAAAACAGTGAACATGATCTATGCCACTCATATACCCAAGAAGGAGTGGAAGCGCACACTTCGGGATGTCTACGCTATAGAGCCTGTACCCCCGAAATTCAACCCATGGTCAGCATGTCCGATCACCTTCGATCGCAAGGACCACCTGACTAGTATCCATCATGGAGGATCAGTGACTCTGGTCCTAGATCCCATTATCGATGGATACCACCTTGCCAGAGTCCTCATGGATGGAGGCAGTAGCCTCAACTTGATCTATGAAGATACAGTCCAAAGAATGGGTATTGACCCATCAAGGATCAAACCCAGTAACACCACCTTCAAGGGGGTCATCCCTGGCATTGAAGCCCGCTGTTCGGGCACCGTCACTTTGGAAGTAGTATTCGGCTCTCTAGACAATTTTCGGAGCAAAGACTTGATCTTCGACATCGCCCCCTTCCGCAGCTGCTATCACGCCCTCCTAGGCCGAACGACGTTCACTCGTTTCAATGCCATCCCCCACTATGCCTACCTCAAACTTAAGATGCCCGGAACAAGAGGCATTATCACAATGAAGGGCAACACGGAACGCTCTCTTTGGACGGCGGAACATACCACGGCCTTGGCGGCCGAATACAAAGGACCGAAGTATCAGCCTGTCATCAAGGTACAAGAGGCGAACAAGTGAGCACGGGCCCTATCTCCAGCCAAGGGGCCTCCCTATGTACAACGTACATAGGAATACGCCCCCCATGGCCTGCCAACCCAGCAGCACACTGTGTGCCTCGATATCACAGCTTCACGCTCAAAATACCATGGGCAGCTATGGGGCTTAATCACCAAGAGTTCGGTTTGACCATGCCACAGCTCAATGCGTCTACGGACGACAAACAGGTACCATCAAGGACCTAGGCGGCTTCAAGCCTTACTAACACAACGATCTCTCAGAAAATCCTTTTCAAGGACCTAGATGGCTTCAAGCCTTACCAACGCATCGATCTCTCGAAAGCTATTTTTCAAGGACCCACTGCCGGACAACCACCCCATGATGTTGATCCTTCCAACATAAGCAAAGGTGCAGACATGCAGTAGGGCACAGTTAGGGAATTAACCCACACATCAAGGCCCTACGTAAACCTTTCATCTGTAAAAATATTCTCCTTTTTTGAAAGAATGTATCCTTTCTAACGCTTTGTTTTGTAGTTCGAATTGTATGACTAAACGTCATGAGCCTATGGGAAATAATGCAAGCTTTTTCAGGTCCTTATACAGTTATTCATACCATGCTTTTCCCCGCTCTTCGATCTTGTCATGAACCCCTATGGCATATATGCGCCCTCACATGCTAACCGGCTTATAGACCGGGGGCTCGACCGTAACGCTCGCCCCGCATGCTATGTCCGGCACCCTACTTTCTAATGTGTCTTGCGTCTTGGATATTGCATTATATGCATCGATTCCGAATTATGTCATGGGTCAATAGTTGGGTTTCCCTACTCCTGTGCTTACCTTCTTACATTCTGCATTTCGGCTAATAAGGTAAAGGGAGAACCACTGCCATTGTACTTCCGCCTTGTTCGGTTAAGTACCTCAGTGGAAAAAGCCAAAAACTGACTATCATAATAGGTGAGAACTGGTCAGCGATCCGATGACTGGTATTAAACCTCAAATCATTGGCGATTAGACCATGTAACATGAAGGGCTTGTCCTTGCACAAATCACCACATGGTAGATGCTTAGCCCTCGGGTTCGCCACGCGTCCCCCCACACTGGGGGTTGGTTATCCGCCCCCGAAGTGAAGCTCCTTTGTCTAAGTGAAAGTCATAAAGCCGCATAATCCGATTTCCTGGTTCCCCTCCCATACTACCGCCTCTGGGCGTTGACACATCGACTAAGGGTTATAGTACGGAGGACGGGACACCCATCATAGCATCTACGTGGGGGCTAGTAACTTTAAGAATAAAATGGCCGCACAGGAGTCAAAATCAACATCAACATATGCAAGTATGATAAACCATATAAAACACAACCTCATAATAAAGCATCAAGGTACAACCATAGATTAATACACAATGGGACAACTACTCAAGGATTACATCCTTGGAACACAACCTCTACGGCCCGAGCACCGTCCATCATGGCGACGAACTATTCCTCTAGGCGCCTATGCTCCTTTCTAGTTGGGGGAGGTCCGATAGCCATCTCAATGGGTTTGATATTTGGCTAATGCACCATGGTCTTTGAAAATTCCATCTGATCCCCCTCAATGCACATCGAGCTCTTGACAGTCTCAACTTGGGCCGCATCAACACACAGCTTCGCACAAGACCGAAATAGTTGTTCGGCAGGGGATCGGAGGGCCACAGCCAAACATAACGGTCCTTCATGGCCGGCTCTGTCATTTGGTGGAGCTCCATCAACTGTTTCATTTGATTAACAAGGAGGGAAGGGTGCTCGGGCGCTTGGAACTGCGCCTAGTATAACCTTAGATCAACATTACCTTCTCGAGCCGCATAGTATCATCTGTCACACTCCTCGAGAGTTCCGCAAAGGCGCATGCGGAACGCCAGACCCGGGTAAGCAATGCGAATCTCTTGCCACCAAAGACATCTTGTAGTAAGTACTACTTATCAATCACAATTTTCTTCGCCTGTCGGAGGTCTTCCCGAGCACCTCGTGCCTCTGTTCGCGCTTCCTAGACCTCTGTTGGTGTCAAAACCGGCGGATCTCAGGTAGGGGGTCCCGAACTGTGCGTCTAGGCGGATGGTAACAAGAGATAAGGGACACGATGTTTTACCCAGGTTCGGGCCCTCTTGATGGAGGTAAAACCCTACATCCTGCTTGATTAATATGGATGATGTGTGTTACAAGAGTGGATCTACCACGAGATCAAGGAGGCTAAACCCTAGAAGCTAGCCTATGGTATGATTGTTGTTCGTCCTATGGACTAAAGCCATCCGGTTTATATAGACACCGGAGAGGGCTAGGGTTACACAGAGTCGGTTACAATGGTAGGAGATCTACATATCCGTATCGCCAAGCTTGCCTTCCACGCCAAGGAAAGTCCCATCCGGACACGGGACGAAGTCTTCAAACTTGTATCTTCATAGTCTTGGAGTCCGGCCGATGATGATAGTTCGGCTATCCGGACACCGCCTAGTCCGGAACTCCCTCAGTAGCCCCTGAACCAGGCTTCAATGACGACAAGTCCGGCGCGCATGTTGTCTTCGGCATTGCAAGGCGGGTTCTTCCTCCGAATAATTTATAGAAGATTGTGAACACCAGGATAGTGTCCGGCTCTGCAAAATAAATTCCACGTACCACCGTAGAGAGAATAATATCACACAAGTTCAATCTGCTGACGTATTTTGTGGTGTGACGTCATACCACTACCAAGCCTTTACTCGAATTGTTTTTATTGTATCACCTCAGCGCGTTTAGCGAGGCGGTTTCCTTAGCACGTCTTGTCGAAGCAGAGATCGTGTTCCCCTTATTCGGGGATTCCCATTAATACAGACGTGGGTAACCCAACCGCGCCCGTTGCCACGCCCCCTCCATCGAAGGCGGGTTCCAAACGGTCACGGGAACGGCTCTTGGTATTCTCCCTCTTTATAATGAGACCAAGGCCCGTTCTTTTCCTTCAATCCTCTATCGAATCCGCCCCTCGCCCCGAGTTCCAACACCCAGGGCTCCATATTCGGATACCTTCGATCTTCGACAATGTCCGGCCACGACCTACGAGGCCGGTGGATGCCCTCCTCCGTCACGGAAGAGGACGTGCTAAAGCTAAGAGACGCCAGGTACTTAACCTACGAGATTTCGCATAGGTTGCCTGCCCGAGGGCAAGTTATTCCTACTCCCGAGCTTGGCGAGAGAGTCGTGTTCGTGTCTCACCTCCGTCGGGGTTTAGGCTTCCCGACGGATCCCTTTGTGAGGGGGCTCGTGTTTTCCTATGGGCTGGAATTCCATGACTTGGCTCCGGAGTCTATCCTCCACATCTCATCATTCATTGTCGTCTGCGAAGCCTTCCTCCGCACTACCCCTCACTTCGGCTTGTGGCTCAAAACCTTCAACGTGGAGCCGAAGATGATTGAGGGGTGTCAGGCAGAGTGCGGCGGGGCGGTTATAAGTAAGAGGGCCGATGCTCCATGGCCCGAGGGCTCTTTTCAAGAGGAGCTCGTCTTGTGGCAACACGAGTGGTTCTATATCACCGCTCCCAGGGGCAGCAGGCAGAGGCTGCTGCCCGTCTTCCGCTCGGGCCCTCCATAGCGGCTGACGTCATGGTCAACAAGGGGCGTGACTGGGGGCCATCCAAGGACGTTCCCCTATTGCAGGACCGGATTCGAGGTCTCCAAGAAAGAGAGATCAATCTGGCCGTAGTGGTACAGGTTATGTTGATCCGACGTCTACTGCCCTGCAAACGTCGCCCCCTTCGCCTGTGGGAATTTAATCCAGAGGGGCCACGAGCTCTTCAACACTTCATGGGTTTGACACCCGCGGAGATGTACAAACTGTTCTTCGGACCGCAAGAGATGCGTCCGGAATTGACCGAGGATGCTGGCCTAAGCTGCAATCGCCCAGATACTGAAGTAAGTATCCCTGTGTCCGGACACATCGTCCATTTATTTACTGTGGGTTTGCCTTTTAACCAGCTATCCCTTGGACAGGAGTGGATAGCGCAAGCAAAACTGATACGGTGTCCGGCCCCCCTCCCTGAGACCATGCAGGATCCTATGTTAATCAAAATGTTAGAGGTTGCACCTTCGGAGGAGGGCGAAGAAGGGCACAGGGGATCTACTACCTCAGCCACGGAGGCTTTCAGTAAGGGAGGAATCGAGAGTCCCTCCTTCCAGGGGGAGAAGAGGACCGCTTCCGAAGACCCGGAGGCCAAGGCCTCAAAGCGAGGAGAGAAATCTGTACCGGAAGGTCCTGTGCCGGGAAGATCCCCGGCCGTACTGTCTCCTCGAAGGAATCAGCCCTCTAGCAAGCCGTAAGTAAAAAGGGGGATTTGTGTAATAGTGAACATCCCTGTTTAATTTCCAACGGTAACCGAAGTTTTCACCTTGTAGTTCGGATCTCAGCCCATCTCAGCATAGCTCATCTTCGGGAGACCTTCGTCCGGAGATGATGGAGAGCGAAACGCCTCCATCTGCCGCCCCATCATGCGGGGCGGACGACCTTGAGGTGTCGTCGCGGAGGGTCTCCCCGAGTCCGGCGGGGCCAGAGAGTTTGGCACCCATTGGGGTACGGCCAGTGGAGCTGCAGGATTTGCTTAAGAGGGCGTCCATCTCAGAAGATCACCGCACATTAAGGAGTATGGTGATTGAGAGGATCTCGTCCGCCGAAAGCGGGTTGTGTGAGGCCGTCGGAAGTTTGCTGGCGGGATTTGAGGTACGCAAAAAATGATATATTTTTTGATGGTTTTTGCACATGAAGTGCGGCCTGTATAGATAGTAGCCCCTGAGACTTGGTATGCTGTCGAAAACAGCAGCGTGCCGAGGATCATAATCTCAGTTATAGGATGTCGCCTTTCCTATGCAGGTGGTGGAACGTTCGGTGGCCAGCCCGACTGATGGAGTTGCCGAGCTTAAGAGGCAACTCGACGTTGCGGATGTGGACATCTCGCTGGTCAATAAACGACTTGATGAGTCACAAGGTATGTGGTTGCTCTGCGGTCGCCTAGTAAGGGAGCTGACGCCCATTCCTTACAATTTTTATGCCTGATGCAGATAGTGCTGCTGCTGTGGAAGGCCTTCGAGCAGAACTTGCTCGGGCCAAGGAGCAAGCCAGAAAAAGTGAGGCAGCTGCCTCGAAGGCAGCAGAAGAGCTAGAAGCCGAGAAGGCTGCTCACTGCCGAAGCAGGGAGAAGATGGCCGGAATGGCCACGAAATTAAAAGTTGCTACCGACTGCCTGGAGGTTCTTGAAAGAGAACGCCGAGCGGAGTAAGAGGACCTGAAGAAGGCCGACGCCGAAGCCAAGGATGCCCGTAGTGCGATGCGGGCTATGAAGGAGGAACTACGTCAGGTCGGAGACATTGTGGCTGGAAAGCCCTTTATGCTGCGCAGGAAGTTCACAGATCCGAAGTATGCTCAGCTGGGCCGATTGTACGGTGCGGAGGATCCTTATCTGGAATTGGCGGCGAGTGCGGCGGACGCAGTCGTGCACTTTCGAAGCCAGGAGGATCACGAAATGGAAGAGCTTTTCTGGTCTCAATTCCATAGTCCGGAGCGTCCACTTCCGTTGAGTGATCGGCTGGTTGAGTGGGCGGAGCTGAATAGATTGTCCAGACTTGCCATGACGGATGTAGTCGCTCATCTGTGGCCGAAAGGGCCCAAGCCGAAGAGTTATTTTGGCTTGTTGCAGCAATTCCTTGGGGCGGTGCCGCGTATTGGGGCGATGAAGCGGTCGGCATGCATAGAAGGTGCACGGATGGATCTCGCCCGTGGTAAGACATACTGGGCGGAGATGGATGCCACCGCTGTTGCATCTCGGGGTTCGGACAGTAGCCGATTCCCCACCGAGCACTATTTTGAGGAAGTCCTACAGGGCGCTCGTTTAATAGAGTCGCAGTGCTCGGAGGATTTTATGTTTGAATGACATGTATGATTTCTGAGATCAAGTTTATAATGCAATAGCTTTTTATACTTGTGCGTTCAAGTATTGAACTATCTCATGTGCGGCCGTATATGTATGAATAACCTGAAAGTTGCAGTCTTTGGCTTCAGCCCCCACGCACATAGTGCGGGGGTGTTTGCAAAAAGAAAAGCGCTTTTTCACACTTAATCCAACGTCTTGGTCCTTTTAGGGAGGTGATAGCGTAGCAAACTAGGCAACCGGACTATAATGCTTTATCACTTTCACTTAGCCATAGAAGCTCGAATGTGGGGCTACTATATAGCCCTTAGCGGCACCACTCTTCTCCGAACTTTGGGGCGCGTATGTGCCTGATCGGGAAGCGGTCCTTCATCAAAGCGGAGGAATTCTAAACATTTCAATGGTCGATCGAGTGGTTGACCAGTCTCTCGCTATATCATGACAGTCAGTTTTCGGCTTTCTCTACTAAGGTGCTCGCCCGGCCGAACCGGGGCACAATCGCAGTAGTTCTCCTGGTGCCGCGTTAGCCGATGATACGGAACGTAAGGCAGCAAAACACAGGAGCCGGGAAAACCCAACATTTGACCAAAGACATGATTCAGAGCTAATGCATATAAGGCCTAACTCGAGACGCCGAACACTCCCTTAGGTGTTCGGTCTTTATGATACCGGGCAAAACAATGCCCTAAGCCCGTAGTGTCCAGGTACAGGCGGGAACTTCTGGAGCGGCCGATGCCAAAACGCCAGCCTCCTCCTCGGCTATGGTGGGAAACCGGGGGATGTGTATCAACAAGAGACAGTAAGAAAGGTTTACGCAGGGTCTTAATCTGAAAAGAAACCTTGCAACGGGTCCCTGCTGCACGTCTGCGCCTGTGTCTCTGTTGTGCTGTATCCTGGACGGGTGTAGCACGTGCTTCATCTGTAAAAGAGAAGGACTTAGTTTCCAAGAAATATCGTGCAGAAGTTGTATTAAAATAGAATAAAATGAAGAAAGTTGAGCTTTATTGGCTCTCATCATTTATACACGCGGCCCCTTATAAAGGGGGTATGCGGCTGGGAAGCCCCTTGTTTAGTTATGCCGGACTCGCCTAACCGTGTCCGAGGTTTGAATGACCTGTTTTTAGGGGCTTTGACCTGCAAGGTCTGATTAGTGTGTGGCTGTCGAAGCAGTCTCAGGTTCTCCGTGGTCGAGAAACACTCAGAGTTACTTTTTACTGAAATTATGCCACATTGACCGGGCATTCTTAAGCGTAAAAAACGCGTAATGTGGTATTGCATTAGGGCTAGCGATAGCTACGCACCCCAGTAGTGCTTAAGGGCTACTGTTTGAATGGGGTGATGGAGAGTGAGCTTGTCGCGACGGAGGTTGTCGGATGAACCGAATACGACCTCTAGTGGTACAGAGCCTGTATAATTGGCTTAAAGGCCTGGTGTCACTCCTTTGAAGGAAGTGCTGCTACGGCGAATTTTGGTAGGGTCTACCCCCATTCTGCGGGCGGTGTCCTGGTATTGCAGGTACCGCGCTGTCTTTTCGTGTTATCACATGAAGTGTGTTCACTGTTTTGACTTCTAGTGGGAAAGTCTTCTGTTTTCCGGAGTGCTGCTTTTGGGTTTCGTCACTTTCGCTTGGTGTGTCGAGCCCCTTGTGTTCGGCATTAAGTCGGCCGGACTGTTTGAAGACCCAACAATCTCTGTGGGTATGGTTTGCAGGCTTCCCGGAGGTACCATGTATTTGACATAGTTTATCCAGAATCTTGTTTAGGTTGGATAGCTCATCACTGTTGTCCTTGAGGGGCAGTGTTTTGTTGTTCGGCCGAGAGTTTTTGAATCCGGCGTTGACCGCCGTACTATTTGGGCCATTTTCCTTATTCCGGCGCTGATCTTTTCTGCGTCGTGATTTCCCATTTCCATCCCTAACTTCGGATGTACTCGGTTCGCTGGTGCTGCATCTAGCCAGCCAGCTGTCTTCCCCCGCGCAAAAGCGGGTCATGAGGCTTGTTAGTCCGGCCATTGTTCTTGGTTTTTCCTGGCCGAGGTGTCTGGCAAGCCATTCGTCTCGGGCGTTGTGTTTAAAGGCTGCTAAGGCTTCAGCGTCCGGACAGTCTACTATTTGGTTCTTTTTAGTGAGGAACCTGTTCCAGAATTTGCGTGCTGACTCTCTGGGCTGTTGAGTTATGTGACTTAAATCGTCTGCATCTGGAGGGCGGACATAGGTCCCCTGAAAATTTGCTCGAAACGCATCCTCAAGCTCTTCCCAACTTCCAATGGTATTTTCTAGGAGGCTTTTAAGCCAATGCCGAGCTGGCCCTTTGAGCTTGAGGGGTAGGTATTTTATGGCATGGAGATCGTCTCCTCTGGCCATATGTATGTGTAGGATGTAATCCTCAATCCATACTCCGGGGTATGTTGTTCCGTCATATGCTTCTATGTTTACAGGTTTGAATCCCGCTGGAAATCCATGATCCAGTACCTCGTCGGTGAAACATAGTGGGTGTGCGGCGCCCCTGTATTTGGGTGTGCCGTTCTCTTCAAATGCTCGGCGGGTTATGTTGCTTCCTGGAGTCTTCTTTTTTGTCCCATAAATAGATCTGACTGGGTTGTCCTTTTTCCGAGGATCTTTATGCTGATCGTGTGCCAGCTTGTGTGCGGCGCCCCTTGTTGCTCTTGGCCTGTCATCTGGTCGTCTATCCGGCCAGGCGGCTTCTTTCTTTTTTGACTGCGGGGGCTCTAAGGCCTCCTCGTCAAATTCGGGCAACAGCTTGCGCTTTGGGCAGCTCTTTGTCTGCTGACTAGCGCCATGTTTATCTGCGCTGTTGAGTACTTTGCTCCATCTCATTCTGAGTGCGTCCTCCGCTGTTTTGAGCTTCCGCTTTTGCTTCTCCAAACTTCTTGCAGTGGCGACGAGCCTTTTATGAAGATTCATGTGCTCTGGTGATGTGAGATCATCTTCGCCGGGGATGGGTTGCTTTTCCAGTTCATGTCCGGCTGGCTGCTTGTTGACATGTGCGTCGTCCACTGCTTCGCCCTGCTCTAGGGCCGGGTCCGCATTGGTGCCGTTTTTATCGAGGCCAGTCTTCGGGCGGCGCTTGCGTCGCCGTTTTGGTTGTTTGTTGGGGGAGTTGTCCTTCGCCACGTCCCATTTTTCCTCATTATTGCTCCCTTTTGGTGAATCCACCATGTATACGTCGTGAGTTGGGGTGGCTTTCCCATGCCCGGTAGGCGCTGGTTCTTGGTCGTCTTCGGCATCGTCGTCCACACCGTCGATGTCTTCGAAGTCATAGTTTAGCATGTCGGTTAGGTCGTCGACAGTGTCTATTAATTGGGTGGTGGGTGGGCTTTGAATTTCTTCATCGTTCGCATCCCAACCGTCCTGACCGCAGTCCGGCCAGGGCTCTCCAGATAACGAGAGATACTTTAGCAAACTCAAGATGTCGCCGAAAGGTGAGTGTTGAAAGATGTCCGCTGTAGTGAACTCCATGATCGGCGCCCAATCGGATTCGATGGGAGGGGGCGCGGGAGGTTCGGAGTCCGGCGAGGAGTCCGGCACCTCGGAGTCATGAGCTTTATGAGGGACAAGGTCAGTGTTCGGCTCTATCGCCATAGGGGTGGCAGCCCCCGAGGCGGTGTCTAGCCATCCGTCCTCGATCTGCGCAGCCGGCTCCAAATTGAAGATCAGAGCAGGTTCGAGTGCGGCCTCTAGGGTACTGTCCGGCTGCAGAGCTAAATCATGCTCGCTGTGACAGTGCGGCACGCTCGGCTGTGGATCGAATCCATCGAAGATCAAGTCCCCGCGGATGTCAGCCGTGAAGTTCAAACTTCCAAATCTGACCTGACGGCCAGGGGCGTAGCTTTCGATCTGCTCCAGATGGCCAAGTGAATCAGCCCGCAGTGCAAAGCCGCCGAATACGAAGATCTGTCCGGGAAGAAAGGTCTCACCCTGGACTGCGTCGTTGATGATCGTTGAAGAAGCCATCGAGCCTATCGGTGACGACACAGAGGAACTCTCAATGAAAGCACCAATGTCGGTGTCAAAACCGGCGGATCTCGGGTAGGGGGTCCCGAACTGTGCATCTAGGCGGATGGTAACAGGAGACAAGGGACACGATGTTTTACCCAGGTTCGGGCCCTCTTGATGGAGGTAAAACCCTACGTCCTACTTGATTAATATTGATGATGTGTGTTACAAGAGTGGATCTACCACGATATCAAGGAGGCTAAACCCTAGAAGCTAGCCTATGGTATGATTGTTGTTCGTCCTATGGACTAAAGCCATCCGGTTTATATAGACATCGGAGAGGGCTAGGGTTACACAGAGTCGGTTACAATGGTAGGAGATCTACATATCCGTATCGCCAAGCTTGCCTTCCACGCTAAGGAAAGTCCCATCCGGACACCGGACGAAGTCTTCAATCTTGTATCTTCATAGTCTTGGAGTCCGGCCGATGATGATAGTTCGGCTATCCGGACACCCCCTAGTCCGGAACTCCCTCAACCTCCATCTTCATCTTTGCCAGCTCGGCAGCATGCTTCTTATTCTTCTGCTTAGGGTCCTCACATTTCGTGATGGCATCCTTTAGCTCCTGATGCACCTCGGCCCTCATGCTTCTCACTGTAATTTTTGACTGACGTGAGCTCGATGACCATTCGGTCGGCCGCTGGCTTCTTTCTGGCTGCATCAGCTTTCACCTTACGTAGCTTAGCCTTAAGGCTTTCGACCTCCATGACACCAACTACGATGATTTTCTTGCTTAAGGGATCATCCCGACAAGTCTACTTAGACGTAAATTATGCAAAGGACTATGTTTCGAACAGACTAACCTTGTGCTTCATATAGCTGCTTGTTCACAAGATTGAGTTCTTCCTTGGAACCCTTTAGCTTCCGATTGATCTCAACCAACTCAGCAGCATTGGCAGTAGCCGCCAACGCCGAAGCCTGCAAAATAGAACCGAGATGATACTTCAGCCAACGTCTTCACAATTTTGATCCTCTGCTAGGTTTCTTTCAACATGCCAGAGTCTCGGGGGCTGCTACTTATAAGGATTGCTCGAAACTTACTTACAAAGAAAAGAACATTACTTTGTTTACCTCAAAGCTTGTTAGGAGGCCTTCAAAAGCATCTTTCACTCCACTATTAATGGATCGAACGCTTTGCAAAACCGCACCCATTAGGGTGCAGTGTTCCGCCACTATGGAGGAGCTTTTCATAGCCTCCTCCGTCATGTCCGGCCATTCAGCCACACCCCATCCCTCGGTGTTCGGCACTGGCGGCGGGGCCCCTACCCCCCTTCGGTGGAAGGCGGTTGTGTCACTCGGAAGGGCCGTTCAGGCTCTAGAGCCGTCGTGTGAGAGGGCTCAGCTTGCCCGAAATCCTTCTCCTTGTCTTCGGCGGCCGAAGTGTCAGCCTAGGCCATGTTGATGTCACCATCTCCCTCCGTGTTTGGCATGGGTGGGGTCCTTGGGACAGCACCTCCCTAGTCTCTCCAATGACCAGAGGGAGTGCGGCGTTCGGCGCGCCTCCACTCTCCACCAGATCGGTTGGTGGAGAAGTGCCCTCCGACATCTGGTCATTAGGGAGGTCGTGTGGTAGGGTGCAATTTGAAAGCACACATGTTTTTAAGTAATCGGTTGATAACACCAGCATCTGTACAGTCTTCGGATTTTTACCTTACAGCGTGGGGCTTGACTCGGGGAACCCTCTCCAAGATCTTCTCAGAGGCTGTGGACTCCTCATCGGAGTCCGAGCTATCGTCGGGTATGACCAGTTTTCCCCTGCCCTCCTCTTTGGAGCTGGGGAAGGGTGTTCCCCTTCGGCTTCGGCTGGTGCTACCCACTTCCTGGTATGAGAGGAGTCGCTCTCCTCCTCCTCTTCTTCTTCCTGGTCCCCCTCTTGTGCGGAGGGGACATGGGTATCCCCGGACTTGGTGTCTGGGGGGGACTCGTGGGCGGAGGCCCTCCCTGGCCTCCCTTGAGGGGTTCTTCTTCTTCTTCCTCTGCTTCGACGCCTTGTAGGGCACCACTACCAGCATCTCTCCTAGTTGGACTAAAATGGGGTCTTCGGGCAGCGGAGTCGAACTGCCCATCTGCTCGGCCTTCTTCAGCCAGCCCTGGGGGAAATAAGAACGAAGGAGTTAAAGGTCGCAGTGGAAGTACGAGCATTCAAGCGTATAAAAGAATAGTGCCGCATCACCTCTTTAGGGGGGTTCTCAGCCGTCGAGGCCAATGTCCTCCTTCTCAGCTAGCCAAGTCTCTTGCTGCTTGAACATCGCTCTCCAGAGCTTCTCGCGGGTGCTGCCATGAAGGAATTGCACGGTGCGGGGTCTTCAGGTTTCCTGGAACACATTGGTGCGGCCGATCTTGGCGTGGCAGCATACTACAGTGGAGCATGATCAGGACCACATTGGTCAACGTGGTCCCCGCCTACATTAGGTTTGAGACACGTTTCTGCAGCACCTTCACCTCGGAAGTAGGCCCCCAGTCAAGGCCTTTTTTTTGTCCACGATGTTAGCGCTTGTTGGGAGGCAACATAATCTATGGACTCTATTGGGGGGTTTGAGCCATAGAAAAGTTGGAATACATTAGATATAATGAAAAAAATAAAATATGAATGGGTTTTCAACAGTACTTATAGTAGTGATTTGCTTTCTTATACTAACGGATCTCACGAAGGTTTTATTGAGTTTTGTGTGATTGAAGTTTTCAAGTTTTGGGTGAGATCACGATGGATGAAGGAACAAGGGGTAAGAAGAGCCTAAGATTGGGGATGCCCCATGGCATCCCATGCTATTATCTAAAATAGAAGCAAGCAACTAAGCTTGGGGATGCCCGAGTGGCATCCCCTCTTTCTACTAACGACCATCGGTATTTTACTTGGAGCTATATTTTTATTCATCACATATCATGAGTTTTTCCTAGAGCGTCTTGTATGATATGAGTATTTGCTTGTTTTGCTTTTTATTTTTAGTCAAGTATCCTTGCTGGACACACCTATTTGAGAGAGCCAAAATTATGCTATGACTTGTTAGAATTGCTCTCTATGCTTCACTGAAATCTTTTTGAGCATGGTGTGCTTTAGTATTTTTGAAGAAATGCTCTCATGCTTCACTTAGATTTATTTGAGAGTTAGTTAAATTTTTAAGAAATTCTCTCATGCTTCACTTAAATTATTTTGAGAGAAGAAAACTTTTATGCTCATGTTCTTCACTTAGATTTCTTTGAGCTATCAAAAGCAACATATGAAATTTGTCCCAAAGTGATAGATATTCAAAAGGGATATAATAAAAAGTTTCATGAAGATCATTGCACAAAATAAACATGATTCTTTGTAATAGTTTTGCGATATGATGTTATAATATGTGAGTCATGTTGATGAGTAATTGTGCTTTTGTAAGAATATTGGTGTTAAGGTTTGTGATTCCCTATGCAAGCACGAAAGTCAAAAGTTATGCAATGAAGTTACATCCTAATTATGGTGCATTATTCGGTGTTAGTTATGCTTAATGCTCGCTTATGAGATTTTTCATTTCTTGGTTGGATGCCTCTCAAATCTTTTGCTAGCCTTCATTTGCACTAAGTATGATCACTACTTGTGCATCCAAAGTCCTGAAACCAGTTTTGCCATATGAGTCCACTATACCTACCTATATGCATTATTATTTTGCCATTCTAAGAAAATTTGTATGTGTCATCTCTAATTTTCAAAATAAATTTCTCTTTTGTGTGTTCGTACTGCTCATAAACGGTAGGGGGTGGCTGATATTTTTTAATGCTAGATGTGTTATTCTCAAGATTAGTGTTTATTCACATGTCATTGCATGAGAGTACATCAAAGGTATTAGGGATGCCCAGTCCTGAAATGAAAAAATGAATTTACTTTATGTTGTCAAATAATAAATTCCTTGGAAAGTGTTGGCATGGACGACACCCGTAGATTCAGTTAGCCGTGGAATGTGAAAGTATGGTGGAAAAGGGAATAGACTTTATTTTCTTTTTGGGAACCATCTATGATATATCTAGCATGGAAAGTATTGGGATCTACTCGATCGTTTTTTGATGGGAAAAGCGTGCCACCCAAAATGTTTTATCTCTATGTTTTTTGCTTTGAGCTCTGGCACCTCTGCAAATCCCAACTTCCCTCTGTGAAGGGCCTTTCTATTTACTTTATGCAATTTTTATTTGAGTCTCCATCTTCTCTTATAAAGCGCCAACTAAGGGGCACTATGATCGTACTTGAGCATTGGGTGTATCTAATATGCGTGTGTGTTTCACGAATGGATCAATGATTGAGCATAATGGGCTAGGGATAACTTGCTTTAGTGTTGATATTTTGAAAGACATGGTTGCTTGTTGATATGCTTGAGTATTGAAATCTTCATGATAAAACTAGACTATTGCTTTGAATCATATAGAAGTCCAAATGTCCATGCTACAAATAAAAGACTATGTGATGAACATGTTTCGCAGCATTACACATCAAAAATTCTGTTTTTATCATTTACCTACTCGAGGATGAGTAGGAATTAAGCTCGGGGACGCTGATACGTCTCCAACGTAGATTGTCCCATGCTGTTATATTACCATTCTTGGATGTTCTACAATCATTTTATAGCAACTTTATATCATTTTTTGGGACTAACCTATTGACATAGTGCCTAGTGCCAGTTGCTATTTTTTGCTTGTTTTTTACTTCACACAAAATCAATATCAAACGGAGTCCAAATGTAGAGAAACTTTTTGGAGAATTTTTCTGCGCTAGAAAACACGGGATGGGCCAAAGAAGTACCAGAGGGGTGCCCCGAGGTGATCACAACCCACCTAGGCGCACCTGGGGGCCCAGGCGCGCCCTGGTGGGTTGTGCCCACCTCGGTGGCCTCCCGCGTTGCCTCTTTGCTCTATAAATACCCCAATATTCCAGAAACCCTAGGGGAGACGACGAAAAACAATTCCAGCCGCCGCAAGTTCTAGAAACCACAGATCCAATCTAGACACCATTAGTGAGGGGTTCATCGTCCTCATTGGTGCCTCTCCGATGATGCGTGAGTAGTGCATTGTAGACCTATGGGTCCGTAGTTAGTAGCTAGATGGCTAACTCTATCTCTTTTGATTCTCAATACAATGGTTTGTTGGAGATCTTTTTGATGTAACTCTTTTTGCAGTGTGTTTGTTGGGATCCGATGAACTTTGAGCTAATGATCAGATCTATTTTATCCATGGAAGTTATTTGAGTTTTGATCTCTTATATGCATGATTGAATATAGCCTCGTAGTTCTTCTTTGAATCTTTGGTTTCATTGGGCCGACTAGATCGATTTTTCTTGCCATGGGAAGAGGTGCTTTGTGATGGGTTGGATCTTACGGTGCTCAATCCCAGTGACAGAATGGGACATGACATGTATGTATCGTTGCAATTAAGGATAACAAGATGGGGTCTATTCCTACATGAATAGATCTTGTCTACATCATGTCATTGTTCTTATTGCATTACTTCATTTCTCCATGAACTTAATACACTAGATGCATGCTGGGTAGCGGTCAATGTGTGGAGTAATAGTAGTAGATGCAGGCATGAGTCGGTCTACTAATCTTGGAAGTGATGCCTATATAATGATCATTGCCTGGATATCATCATGATTATTTGAAGTTCTATCAATTGCCCAACAGTAATTTATTTACGCACCGTTTGGTATTTTTCTCGAGAGAAGCCACTAGTGAAACCTACGGCCCTCGAGTCTCTTCTTTATCATATTTGCCTTCGAGATCTATTTTTATTTGCTTTTATTTTCAGATCCGTTAATCCAAAAACCCAAAAAATAGCTTGTTTCAATTTATTGTTATTTATTTTATCTCGCGTTCCCGCGAGATCTATTTTTCCAATCTACTACAATTTTATCAGTCTTTTGACCCGGGAGGGATTGACAACCCCTCTTTTACGTCGGGTTGCAAGTATTTGTTCTTTGTGTGTAGGTACCATTTACGTAGTGTTGCGTGGTTCTCCTACTGGGTCGATAACCTTGATCTCATCACTGAGGGAAATACCTACCATAGTTTTGATGCATCATCCCTTCCTCTTTGGGGAAATACCGACGTAGTTCAAGCCGCATCTGCCTTCTTTGGGGGCCCAATGAGCGATGTTGGGGGAAAGGAAGCCCACCCTCTTCAGGATCTCGATGTCATTGTTGGTGATGCACGAGGCCTCCCACTTGGCCTCCACTCTAAATCCGGCCATCGTCGAACTTGATTTTGTGGAAAGATCAATTGGAGTGCTCGAGCTATGTAGATTGGGAAGGTTGTGGCGAGAGGAAGAAGAAGGCGTATGTGGACAAACTATGGCTGCTCTCTTTTATAAGTAGTTGTAATGCCAAGAGTCCTGTAAATGCGCCACTAGCCTCGCCTCTTCTCGATATACTTGTGGCGTTATCCGTGAGTAGGATGCTGTGAATCATTGATCAAATCCCTTAAAATATGGGACATGATCTCCGCCTTGATGGGACATGTCATTGAAGGGGCGGCCTCGAGCCACGCATCGAGTCTTCATGTTTATGACCGAACACGACTGTCGGTGTCAAAACCGGCGGATCTCGGGTAGGGTGTCCCGATCTGTGCGTCTTAGGCTGATGGTAACAGGAAGCAAGGGACACAATGTTTACCCATGTTTGGGCCCTACCGGCGGATCGCTCGATTAATATTGACGATATGAGTAGTACAAGAGTAGATCTGCCACGAGATCGTAGAGGCTAAACCCTAGAAGCTAGCCTATGATGATTATGATTGTAGTTGTGATCGACCTTCTAAGAACCAACCTCTCTGGTTTATATAGACACCGGAGAGGGCTAGGGTTTACACGGAGTCGGTTACAAGGAAGGAAACACAATATCTGGATCGCCAAGCTTGTCTTCCATGCAAAGGAGAGTCCCATCCGGACACGGGATGGAGTCTTGAGTCTTGTATCTTCACGCTCCAATAGTCCGGACGATGTATATAGTCCGGTTGTCCGGACACCCCCTAATCCAGGACTCCTTCAACGACCGCTCACCAAAAGTTGTCAGTCAAAGGTATTGTTCACACTTGAACGACTGGCCTTCGAGGCTAAGTAAACAAGATAGTTCAAAATCCGGATACGGCTCGGCGTATGGCCGAATTAGACCAAGCACCATTTGGAAACTTAACTAGAGAAGGATAATTCTGAATAGTCAGAAGAAGGGGAACTCGCCTGCAAGCCAGAGTATGCAGTCATCGGAGTAATATAAAGACGGCATTCAAGGCTTGTTTGGGGGCTACTGAGGGAGTCCCAGAATAGGGGACCTCGGGATGCCGGCCTATCTCACATGGGCCGAAGTGTTGGTTTGCACTGTATCCGAACCGAAGACCTTTTGTGCCTTGGTGTGCACCCTAAGTCAAGATGGAAGATCCGACGTTTCCTTGATGTAACCGACTATCTGTAAACCCTAGTACCCATGATGTCTATATAAACCAGGGGTTTAGTCCATAGAGGCTATGTGAACAATCACCATTCTACTAGTTAGGATTTAGTTCCTCTGGTCTCGTGGTAGATCGACTCTGTAATCCCCATATACACAAGCAATATAATCAAGCATGACATAGGGTTTTACCTCTTAGAGAGGGCCCGAACCTGGGTAAATATCATGTCATGCGTCCCCTGTTCCCCATCGATCCAAGATCCATAGTTCGGGACCCCCTAACCGAGATCTGTCGGTTTTGACACCGACAGGCATCCCCAAGCTTGAGCTCTTGTGCCCCCTTCATTCCTCTCATATCATGGCTTCTCCTAAGTCTTCAAAATTTCATCCACACAAAACTTAACAAGAACTCATGAGATAAGTTATTATAAATGAATTCAAAACCTTAACATTATCTACTATAGAAAATTATTAAAAATATAATTAAACAATGAATACTAAATGTCTCTGCATATTAAATACTCCTATCCATTAATAGAAACATTAAACAAGCAAACATATGCAAATATAACGATTGTCTGTCTAAACAGAATAGACTATAAAAGATGAAGCGAAATTCATACTTATTTAACTCCAAATATTCTAAGTTATTACCACGTAACATAGAACTCATGCATACTTACTATGTAAAAATTTCAAGAGTTTATCATGTTCTGATTATCCAGGAATATTCTACACATAGCATAAAACTTTCTGCTTTCAAACAACAACTCATAAATTTGCAAATTGGGCATGGTTAAGGCTATACTTGACACCTTTATTGAAATACAAAGAATGATTATGGATAACAACAAGCAAATACGGACAAAGTAAATGATGCTCCAAGCGAAACTCGCATATACCATGAAGGAGTAAAATATAATTCCAGGTGAGGTATATTGATAGTGTTGAAGACGAAAGAGGGGATGTCATTGATAACCCACTAGTATAGGGGATCATAGCTTTTTTGATAAATAAGAGTGTCGGACCCAATGAGGAGCTAAAGGTAGAATTTATATTCACTTCAAGTTCTCTCGACCACCAATACAAATCTATGCACACTTAACGTTTGTTTTACCTAGAACAAGTATGAAACTAGAAGTACTTTGTAGGTGTAAATAAGGGATAGGTTTGCAAGATAATAAAGAATGTAAAAATAAAAGTTAGGTGGTGTTTTACTAAAGAACAATTAAGTTAGTATAGCGAGTGTGGAAAAGTGTTGGTAGGATTTGTGGAATTATCCCTAAGCAATTGGCTAAGTTACTAGACCGATAGCAAATATTTATGTGGGAGAGGCCACTACTAGCATATAATCCCTTACTTGAAATTCTATGCACTTATGATTGGAACTATGAGCAAGCATCCGCAACTACTAACGTTCATTAGGGTAAAACCTAACCATAGCATTAAGATATATTGGTCTCCTTCAATCTCGTATGAATCAATTTCTATGGTAGGAAGAAGCTTCTATCACTCTTGCCCTCTAATACATAGTCTTATCAACATACAACTAACTCTATGGTGTGATCCACACGCGCGCTCATATGATGGTCACCAAAGGACAATAAAATTACCACAAGCAAATTAAATAAAACATAGCAATTCACCAATTGCCCCAAAGGACAACAAAAATTTACTCAAACATCCACCACAAAAAAAATACACTTCCGTGATGATACGTGTTTGTCACAGTAGGTCATGTTTTTTTTCATGCATGTACATTCATGACGATTTTATGACAGAATCAAGATAGTCATACCAGTGCTAATGTAGAAGTGTTCCATGACTTTACCAAAATTATCATCATGGAACTGTCCACTTCCATGACGATAAATCGCGCGTCATAGAAGTGCTTTTGTCAAGGGTGACCGACACGTGGCATCCACCGTAACGGGTCATTGTTAAGCTATCGGGTTCCGGTTTGGATCCGATAACCCATTAACAACCCAACAAATGGGGATTTTCCACATGTAAAATTCTCATTCGCCGGATAATGCACGTGTCAGCTCATCGTTGGGACAGATGTCATCCCTACAATGGAAGGAAGACGCCTATGATATGTCGATACGTGGCACAACCCAACAGTGGCCCATTTTAGGTAAAAAGGCCGGCCCAGCTAAAGGCCCACCATATTTTTTCAGAAACTAGTGGGCTGGCCCGTTAACAGCCTGCCATGTTTTGGGTCAAATTAACGCCCATATCAGATCAGGCCCGTTCACAGCCTGTCGTGTTTTGGGCCAAATTACGGCCCATATTGGATCAGGCCCATTAACAGGCCACTGTTTTTTTGGGCCCATTCTAAGCCAGGTTTGTATTTCAGTCTGTTAAATGCCCATTTACCAGTTCGGCCCGATAATAGTTTCGGCCTGTTAGCGGACCATGGAGCATCTGGGATGTTGTGGGCCCGGTTTAACCTTAGGTCATTTAATGGCCCATGTAGAAACTGGGCAATTTCTTTCCCGGTGTAAGTTTAGGCCTCTTAACGGCCCGTAGTCTTCGTGGCTAAATTTCAGCCCAACTGGCCTATCAGCCTGTTAATGGTCCGTGTAATAGTTGGGCCTAATTATAGCCCGCGTTGAATCTGGCCTGCTTACAACCCATCTGATATTGGCCCGTGGCACTTTTGGGCCTATGGCCCCATGTGGATACCGGCCTGCTTAAAGCCCAAAATGTTATTGGGCTGAACAGGCCCGAGATATATTTTGTCCTGTTGACGGCTCATCCTATTTGGTCCAAACATGGGCCTTAGGCAGTTTTGGCCCGTGAAATTTTTGGCTCAATGATAACCCGCAAGTATACGGGATAGTTGTAGCCTCTTTCGATAAGTAAGAGTGTCAAACCCAACGAGGAGCTAAAGGTAGAACAAATACACTCTCAAGTCCTATCGGCCATTGATACGACTCTACGCACGCTTGACGTTCGCTTTACCTAGAACAAGTATGAAACTAGAAGTACTTTGTAGGTGTGATAGGATAGTTTTGCAAGATAATAAAGAACACGTAAATAAAAGCTAGGGATTGTTTAGATTAAGATGCAATAAAGTAAATATAGCGAGCGTGGAAAAGTGGTGGTAGGAGTTGTGGAATTGTCCCTAAGCAATTGTCTGCGTTACTAGACCGGTAATCACTATTGCAATTCTATTTGAGGGAGAGGCATAAGCTAACATACTTTCTCTACTTGGATCATATGCACTTATGATTGGAACTATAGCAAGCATCGACAACTACTAATGATACATTAGGTAAAACCCAACCATGGCATTAAAGTATCAAGTCCCCTTTATCACATATGCAAACAACCTACTTACTCGGGTCCGTGCTTCTGTTACTCACGCCACCCATCCTAAGCAAATCATAAACATATTGCAAACCCTACAGCGGGAATCCCTCACGCTTGCGTGACACGGAGGGCACACTAGGACATCACCAATAACAAAACATGCAACTCAAACCAATCATAGCAATTCATCAATCACAGATAGGACACCGAAAATCTACTCAGACATCATAGGATGGCAACACATCATTGGATAATAATATGAAGCATAAAGCGCCATGTTCAAGTAGAGGGTACAGCGGGTTGCGGGAGAGTGGACTGCTAAATATAGAAGGGGGAAGGTGATGGAGACGTTGGTGAAGATGATGGAGGTGTTGGTGAAGATCGCGGTGATGATGATGGTCCACAGCGGCGTTGTGGCCCCACCGGAAGCAAGGGGGAGAGAGCCCCCCTTCTTATTCTTCTTCCTTGACCTTCTCCCTAGATGGGAGAAGGGTTTCCCATTTGGTCCTTGGCTCCCATGGCGTGGGAGGGGCAAGAGCCCCTCCGAGATTGGATCTATCTCTCTGTTTCTGTGTTCTGGAATTCTGCCCTGGCATCGTTTCTTTTATATCTGGAGATCCGTAACTCCGATTGGATTGAAACCTTCACCCAGATCATTTTCCTAAAATTAGCTTTCTTGCGGCCAAAGAAGGGCATCAACCGCCTTACGAGTGGCCCAGGAGGGTGGGGGCGCGCCCACCTTAAGTGGGTGTGGGCCCCTATCTCCTGGCCACCTCGGGCACCGTCTCGCGTTGATTTTACTTCCCAAAAATCACAAACATTCAAAATAATTCTCCGTCCGTTTTTATCCCGTTTGGACTCCGTTTGATATGGGGTTTCTGCGAAACAAAAAACATGCAACAGACAGGAACTGGCACTGGGCACTGGATCAATATGTTAGTCCCAAAAAATAGTATAAAAAGTTGCCAAAAGTATATGAAAGTTGAATAATATTGGCATCGAACAATAAAAAATTATAGATATGACGGAAACGTATCAGCATCCCCAAGCTTAATTCCTTCTCTTGCTCGAGTAGGTAAATGATAAAAAGATAATTTTTGATGTGGAATGCTACCTAGCATAATCTTGATCATATGTCTAATCATGGCATGAATATTAAGACACGAGTGATTCAAAGCAATAGTCTATCGTTTGACATAAAAACAATAATACTTAGGGCATCCCAACAAACAATCATGTCTTTCAAAATATCAATGCTTCCAGAACGTTATACCTACAAAATCATATAGTCTTGTATGCTCCCTTTTCTTAACACAAGGTACCCCTCATGCCTATCTCGGTGTCAGCCAAGCAATTGTTTCATACTTTAGTATTCTCAAACTTTTTCAACCTTCGAGCAATACATGAGCGTGAGCCATGGATATAGCACTATGGGCGGAATTGAATATGATGATGGAGGTTATGTGGATAAGACAAAAAGGGAGAAAGTCTCACATCAACGCGGCTAATCAACGGGCTATGGAGATGCCCATCAATTGATGTCAAAGCGAGGAGTAGGGATTTCCATGCAACGGATGCACTAAGAGCTATAAGTGTATGAAAGCTCAAACTGAAAACTAAGTGGGTGTGCATCCAACTTGCTTGCTCATGAAGACCTAGGGCATTTGAGGAAGCCCATCATTCGAATATACAAGCCAAGTTCTATAATGAAAATTCCCAATAGTATATGAAACTGACAATAGAGGAGACTCTCTATATGAAAAAGATGGTGCTACTTTGAAGAACAAGTGTGGAAAAAGGATAGTAACATTTCCCCTTTTCTTTTCTTTTTTTTCTTTTTTTGGGCGGGCTTCTTTGGCCCCCTTTTTTATTTAGGCTTCTTTGACCTTTCCCCCTTTTTTTATTGTTATTTTTGTTTTTTTCATGGGGCAATGCTTTATAATGATGATCATCACACTTTTATTTACTTACAACTCGATATTACAAATCGATACTAGAACAAAGATATGACTCTATATGAATGCTTCCGGCCGTGTACCGGGATGTGCAATGATCTAGCATAGCAATGGCATCAAAAAACAGGCAAGCCATGAAAACATCATGCTAGCTATCTTACGATCATGCAAAACAATATGACAATGAATGCTCAAGTCATGAATATGATGATGATGGAAGTTGCATGGCAATATATCTCGGAATGGCTATGGAAATGCCATGATAGGTAGGTATGGTGGCTATTTTGAGGAAGATATAAGGAGGCTTATGTGTGATAGAGCGTATCGTATCATGGGGTTTGGATGCACCGGCGAAGTTTGCACCAACTCTCGAGGTGAGAAAGGGCAATGCACGGTACCGAAGAGGCTAGTAATGATGGAAAGGTAAAAGTGCGTATAATCCAATGACTCAACATTAGTCATAAAGAACTCACATACTTATTGCAAAAATTTATTAGCCCTTGAAACAAATTACTACGCGCATGCTCCTATGGGGGAGGTTGGTAGGAGTTAACCATCGCGCGCCCCGACCTTCACGCAAAGATAAACAATCAAAATACAATGCGTGCCAATTTGGTTACATAGTTTATAGACCATACGTGCATGCTTCGGGAATCACAAACCTTAACACCAACATCCTTACTAAACACAAACATCTACTGGTACCTCCCACATATTATCACCTCTATATCGCAAAACTATTGCAAGGAATCAACCATATCATATTCAGTGATCCACAAGTTTATGTAGGATTTTATGACTAACCATGTGAATGACCAATTCCTGTCATCTCTCTAAATTGATATATGTGAAGCAAGAGAGTTTAATTCTTTCTACAAAAGATATGCCCACGCTCTAACAAATATAAGTGAAGCAAAAGAGCATTCTAGAAATGTAGGTTTTCTATGTGAAGAGAAACAGGCAATCCAAACTTCAAATGATATAAGTGAAGCACATGAAGCATTCTATAAAGCCATACTCAAAATATTTAAGTGAAGTGCAATGAGCATTCTATAAATAAACCAAGGACTATCACATACCAGCATGGTGCATAAAATAAAATTGAAAACTAAATGCAAAAGACGCTCCAAGACTTGCGCATAATGCATGAACGAAACGAATCCGAAAACATACCGATACTTGTGGAAGAAAGAGGGGATGCCTTCCGGGGCATACCCAAGCTTAGACTCTTGAGTCTCCTTTAATATTTACTTGGTGTTCCTTGGGCATCCCCAAGCTTGAGCTCTTGCCTCTCTTCCTTTTCCTCATATCGAGACATCCTCGATTAGACACTTCATCCACGCAAAACTTCAACAGAAAACTCGGTAAGATCCGTTAGTATAATAAAGCAAATCACCACTCTAAGTACTGTTGCAAACCAATTAATATTTTATTTTTGCATTGTTTCTACTTTAATATAGCTTTTCCATGTCTTAATCCACTGATATAAACTGATAGATTCATCAAAACAAGCAAACTATGCATCAAAAACAGAATCTGTCAAAAACAGAACAGTCTGTAGAAATGTGAACATCCACCATAATTCTGGTACCCCAAAAATTATAAAAAAATTAGGAAAAATAAAACATTTGTACATCAAGACAGTGCAAAAATAATCAGAACCATTTTATGTTCCAGTTAAAAATGTAAAATCTCGCACTACAGCCAAAGTTTCTGTCCTGCAACGTACAAACCATCAAGCATTGTAAATATCCTAAAGGCAAACCTTAGCACATTATTTTTAGAATACAATGGAATTATACAAGGGGATAATTATTTTTGATGAAAAGTTTCTGTAATCAAGATTCACAAAGTTTCCATGAGAATTAATAAAGTTCAAGGCTAGCTCCCACTTCAACAATGCTTGTCTTTCTCACTTTCACTTTCCTTTTTGAAAAGTTTTTGGTTCCCCGCTTTATTTTTTTGGTTTTAAACTATATGAAAGCACTCAACAGAAATAAATGACTATCTAAAACTTCCGGGTTGTCTCCCTGCCAATGCTTTCTTTAAAGCCATTAAGCTAGGCATATAGTGCTCAAGTAATGGATCCACCCGGATCCCAAGTTATATCAAAGCCAATTTTAATTAACAATGATTTGTAATTTTGTAGTGAGCACAAAGTA
The DNA here is from genome assembly GCF_002162155.2 of Triticum dicoccoides. NCBI lineage: Eukaryota > Viridiplantae > Streptophyta > Magnoliopsida > Poales > Poaceae > Triticum > Triticum dicoccoides. Next base: position 165,759,697 of record NC_041387.1, on the reverse strand, counting down.
ACATATATGATGCGACAACGAAGTCTAACTCTCTTCCTATGCATCGGCATGTCATAAAGGAACAATTCATGCACACAAAGTAAAGGCCAATGCATAGTATAAGTAGTTTCTTGCAATTTTATCATATTTGAAACATAGAGAGGTGGAGATGTAGTTCCTCTCTCAAAATAATTGCAAGTAGGAGCAGCAAGCACATGCATATTATATCCATCAGAATCATCATGTGCAACTGTAAAAGACAACCCATCAATATAATCCTTAATAAGCACAAACTTCTCCGATATAGTGTAGTTTGGAGAATTCAAAAAGATGATAGGACTATTATGTGTGGGTGCACTAGCAACAATCTCATGTTTAACATAAGGAACTATAGAAAGTTCATCTCCATAAGCATAATTCATATTGGCATCTTGGCCACAAGCATAGCAAGCATCATCAAAAAGGGATATTTGAAGAGAATCAACGGGATCATAGAAATCATCATAGCAATCATCCTTCGGTAAGCATGAAGGGGAATTAAACAATGTATGAGTTGAAGAGTTACTCTCATAAGAAGGTGGACACGGGTGATCAATACGCTCTTCCTCCTTTTGTTCTTCGCTCTCCTCATCATCTTTTTCATCCAATGAGCTCACAGTTTCATCAATTTCTTCTTCCATAGTTTCCTGCAAAATATTAGTTTCTTCTTGGACAGCGGAGACTTTCTCAATAAATGCATTAATATTGTAATTGTATTCATAATTTTCATAGCAATATCTAAGTATAGCAAGATTTTCAGGCCTATGAACATCATCATCAAAAGCTTCATACTTCTCAAACAAAGATTCTTCATAAGCAGCCTTAAAAACAATAAATTCTTCAATTTGTTCAACATCATAGTAATCATATATACCGTTAGCATAAGAAGATAAGGTTTCATTATCATTAAATTTGCATGAAAAGGGAAGGTGTGGAGCCTTCATCCTAGAGCAACAAGTAATATCATATCTCAAGCATAGATCCAGAGCATACCAATGCAATATATTAGTTTGATCCCATAATAGTTTCCCTTTTTGTGTAAAGCGATAATCCCTAAAGTATTCACGTTTATCCAACGTGTCTCCCATTATAAAGTTGAATGGGGTTTTCTCAGGATTATCAAAGTAGTACATAATATCTTTCACATAATGAGAAGAGGGTTTTATGAGTTACCCCTCTCCATGAGTAGCAAGTACACCTAATTTTTTTGGTATTTCGTGTTCCATATCCATAACTAAAGATAGAGAACAACTTAGAATAGAAAATAAAAATTACTTAGTAATAAAGCAAACAAGCACACACGAGAATATTCACCCAGCGCTATGACTTCCTGGCAACGGCGCCAGAAAAAGGTCTTGATAACCCGCAAGTATACGGGATAGTTGTAGCCTCTTTCGATAAGTAAGAGTGTCAAACCCAACGAGGAGCTAAAGGTAGAACAAATACTCTCTCAAGTCCTATCGGCCACTTATACGACTCTACTTACGCTTGAGATTCGCTTTACCTAGAACAAGTATGAAACTAGAAGTACTTTGTAGGTGTGATAGGATAGTTTTGCAAGATAATAAAGAACACGTAAAAAAAGCTAGGGGCTGTTTAGATAAGGATGCAATAAAGTAAATATAGCGAGTGTGGAAAAGTGGTGGTAGGAGTTGTGGAATTGTCCCTAAGAAATTGACTACGTTACTAGACCGGTAATCACTATTGCAATTCTATTTGAGGGAGAGGCATAAGCTAACATACTTTCTCTACTTGGATCATATGCACTTATGATTGGAACTCTAGCAAGCATCTTCAACTACTAAAGATTCATTAAGGTAAAACCCAACCATAGCATTAAAGTATAAAGTCCCCTTTATCCCATACGCAAACAACCTACTTACTCGGGTATGTGCTTCTGTCACTCACGCCACCCACCATAAGCAAATCATAAACTTATTGCAAACCCTACAGCGGGAATCGCTCATGCTTGCACGACATGGAGGGCACAATAGGGCAGCACCAATAATAAAACATGCAACTCAAACCAATCATAGCAATTCATCAATCACAGATAGGACACCGAAAATCTACTCAGACATCATAGGATGGAAACACATCATTGGATAATAATATGAAGCATAAAGCACCATGTTCAACTAGAGGGTACAGCGGGTTGCGGGAGAGTGGACCGCTGAATATAGAAGGGGGAAGGTGATGGCGATGTTGGTGAAGATGATGGAGGTGTTGGTGAAGATCGCGGTGATGATGATGGCCCCCGGCGGCGTTCCGGCGCCACCGGAAGCAAGGGGAAGAGAGCCCCCCTTCTTCTTCTTCTTCTTCCTTGACCTTCTCCCTAGATGCGAGAAGGGTTTCCCCTCTGGTCCTTGGCTCCCATGGCATTGGAGGGGTGAGATCGCCTCCAAGATAGGATCTATCTCTCTGTTTCCGCGTTCTGGAATTCTGCCTTGGCACCATTTCTTTTATATCTGGAGATCCGAATCTCCGATTGGATTGAAACCTTCGCCCAGATCGTTTTCCAAAAATTAGCTTTCTTGCGGCCAAAGAAGGGCATCAATTGCCTTATGAGTGGCCCAGGAGGGTGGGGGCGCCCACCTTAAGTGGGCGCGGGCCCCTATCTCCTGGCCACCTTGGGCACCGTCTCGCGTTGATTTTACTTCCCAAAAATCACAAATATTCCAAAATAATTCTCCGTCCGTTTTTATCCCGTTTAGACTCCGTTTGATATGGGGTTTCTGCGAAACATAAAACATGCAACACATAGGAACTGGCACTGGGCACTGGATGAATATGTTAGTCCCAAAAAATAGTATAAAAAGTTGCCAAATGTATATGAAAGTTGAATAATATTGGCATGGAACAATCAAAAATTATAGATACGACGGAGACGTATCACTCAACACTGCCCAATCTAGGTTTTAGCCTGTTAAAAGCCCATGGTATTCTCTGGCCCAGCTAGCCAGAACTTTACTCAGCCTATTAAAGGTGGAAAACTACTATACGTTTAGACCTGCTAATGGCCCAAGATGATTATAGGCCCACGTTTTGGCCCATATGAGTAACGGGCCGGTCTGAAGACCGACAACACTAAGATATAAGGAACCTTCTGGCCTAAATTACAGCATACCGACCAAGAATAAACCTAGACTACACAATAATGAAATTACGGCATATTACATCCACTGGGAATCAAAGTTTGCTACCGGTGATAATAATGCGCAATGTGACCGCGAATTACATACACTGGGCATCAAAGGTCGCCACTAGTGCATATAAACGCGCCGACAAAAGAATATACAAAACTAAGAGCACTTCACAAGGCATTAGGCCTGGCCAGGACGGGCTCCGCAAGCAGCTAAACAAGCTGACGAGACCTCAGTTGTGTCAACGATAGATGCTCCATCCCTAGTTGTATAGCACCATAGTGCGCAAGGCAGTCCTCTGAGATCTTCATTGCATCATTGACATCAAGTCAGAGCTGGGCTGAAGCAAGCCTTTCCGCTTTAAGTTGAGATTGAAGAATTCGAACTGATTGAGGTAGCAACTGCATGTAGGTTGTCTCACAGCTGTCGGTGAGTAGCTTCAACTCATTGTCTTCATCAAGACAAGATCTTGGGGTCATCTCACTCTCTATTCAAGATGGTTTGGCTCACTATCTTCCCTAAAGTTCTACCTGGCATAAGAGATACGACTCTGAAAGAGAAACAAGGAGACACGTAACAGGTTTCACAATTATATAAGCAAATAAATGGATCTGTTCTGCATAAGGAACATGTTTTTACAACTACAATTTAAAACTAGTAGTTGTTGCAAACATCCAATCAGATGTAAACAGCAAAGTAAACAACAGTGGAGGAAATGATACCTATTCAAATCTATACTAGAAAAAAGTTTGAAGGCTTGAGAAGGATGAACTTACATTACATGTTAACACGGGCTGGACAAAGGTCTTCTCCATGTCGATGGAAGGATAATTAAATAAATTCCCCAAAGAAACTTCTTTATAAGCGTTGCCATTATTCTACATTTTGCAAAGAGTAAATATAGATCAAATAATTTTGGAAGAAATAGAGGATAATGAAGCTGCGGTGCAGACTGATGTTACATAATCAAATAGCAATTAATTAAGTATAGTGTCACAAGGCAAAAGGTACTGACAAGAGGAATGTAGACATCAACGTGTGCAGTGGCATTGGCTTTATTCAAATTTGTGGTAAGAGTAAATGTGGATATGATAATTTGGAGAAAGTGGAGGGCAGGGCAGATAAGATGCAGAGTAATGCTAGAGAATCAACTATCTCGCAATGCAAGTATAGTAATACCACCACCGTCCGTTATTACTTGTCGCTCAAATGGATGTATCTAGCACTATTATGTTCTAAATACATCCTATTGATCAACAATTAATTTGATACAAAGGGAGTACCTGACAGCAGGTACTGACATGAGCAATCGAAAACTTCATAACCATTATGTTAATTCTACATTTATCTAAGAGTAAATATAGATCTTATAATTTCAAGCAAAGGGAGGGTAAAGAAGCGGACATTTACAGTGATGCTACACAGTCAAACAACAATGAGTGTAAGTATGCTGACAAAGGGCAAGAGGTACTGAAAAGAGAAATGTAGTGCCCAGTATTGTTGTGAGATCCTATGATCCTTTGAGCACGGATATTCATCCGAAATTAGTTTTCATACAAGAGAGAAGTCAAGGCACATGCAAAAATTTAGGAGTTCAAATTTTGAATTGATATCATAGACAGTATGTGACACTGGGATCTCTATAGTTTTAATAGCAATTTGGCCAGTGGAGTAGGGGTAAAGTGTGGTACAGTTGGGCCTGTGTTTTCTGTGGCTGCTGATCTATCTAATCATCAGGTATCACTACCTTTTTCAAATACCTAGTTTGTACTCCTTGAGGATTTGCACTAACCCTCTTCGGTTTGGACATCTATTATTAAAGCACAACATTCGACTAGAAAAACATAGTGTGATGACACATGGAATAGGTAAAAAAATAGATAGTTATGGCATATACTCATATATGATGCTTAACCTAAGCAGATGGTGGTGTAATATGTGCAAGAGGTCACATGCAAAATATGTGCGACCAATACAACCTTGCCAAGTTAGAGCAAGCACCTTGATGGGTGAATAAGATAGGCCATCCTCCACCATGCCAAGTTTGTTAGCCAGTGGATTGTTCTGCAGTATTCCTATCATGCGCCTATTCTCATATTCATTTTGATCATGTTAAATACCTGACATGCATGAAAACATAAAAACAAGTGAGATTATCTTTGTAACACAAAAGTGATTCTAATCCAATACTGCCTCCCTGCAAACCCGTTTGTGCTATCGCTACAATTCTTCTGAGAGATGCCATGCATGCTGTAATTTGGTTTGTGCATTAATATAGTGTGGCCTACAACTCAAAATATGAGAGCTCCAGAAGTGATGATACTTCGCAGATGACAGCTTCAACATATAGTAAAGAAGAACAAGTGGACCTGACCTGACAGATTCGAAATATACTAAGGGAGAACAACTCGACCTAACGAGTGATGACCCACAAGTATTGGGGATCTATCATAGTCCTTTCAATAAGTAAGAGTGTTGTACCCAACAAGGAGCAGAAGGAAATGACAAGCAGTTTTCAGCAAGGTATTCTCTGCAAGCACTAAAATTATCGGTAACAGATAGTTTTATGATAAGGTAATTCGTAATGGGTAACAAGTAACAAAAGTGAAGAAGGTGCAGCAAGGTGGCCTAATCCTTTTGGTAGCAAAGTATAAGCCTGGACAAACTCTTATATAAAGGAAAGTGCTCCCGAGGACACATGGGAATTATCGTCAAGCTAGTTTTCATCATGCTCATATGATTCGCGTTCATTACTTTGATAATTTGATATGTGGGTGGACCGGTGCTTGGGTACTGCCTTCCTTGGACAAGCATCCCACTTATGATTAACCCCCCTCGCAAGCATCTGCAACTACAAAAGAAGAATTAAGGTAAACCTAACCATAGCATGAAACATATGGATCCAAATCAGCCCCTTACGAAGCAACGCATAAACTAGGGTTTTAGCTTCTGTCACTCTAGCAACCCATCATCTACTTATTACTTCCCAATGCCTTCCCCTAGGCCCAAACAATGGTGAAGTGTCATGTAGTCGACGTTCACATAACACCACTAGAGGAAAGACAACATACATCTCATCAAAATATCGAATGAATACCAAATTCACATGACTACTTATAACAAGACTTCTCCCATGTCCTCAGGAACAAACGTAACTACTCACAAATCATATTCATGTTCATAATCAGAGGGGTATTAATGTGCATAAAGGATCTAAACATGAAAGTGCGTTAAGTCAACTAGAGGGGGGTGAATAGGAGATTTTTATGAATTCTTCACTGAGGAATTTCAGGGTGAGGAAATCCCTAAGCGAAGAACTACTTGCAGCAAAATATGTACTCAGATGCATACATGACATAACATAAGCATGGACATCATGATGAAAAGAAAACAGACACAGAGTACAGAAAGCGTAAACACATGATAAAACAGGATGAAGACAAGCAGACTGAAGAAATTGAGCTGAGGAAATTGAGAAAGTCTTCAGTCAAAGTCTTCAAACAGATATGAACAAGCACACAACACAGTAATGAGGAAATGGAAGGGTTGAGGAAATACAACCAGTTAGCTTGGTGAAGACAATGATTTGGTAGACCAGTTCCAACTGTTGTGACAGTTGTACGTCTGGATGGAGCGGCTAGGTATTTAAACCTGAGGACACACAGTCCTTACCGTATTCTCCTTGAGCTAAGGTCACATAGACCTCACCCAATCACTCGTGGTAAGTCTTCAGGTGACTTCTAAACCTTCACAAACTCGGTCACTCGGCGATCCACAATTTCCTCTTGGATGCTCTAGACCATGACGCCTAACCGTCTAGAAGATGCACAGTCTTCAAAGGTAACAAGCGTCGGATCCACGCAGGCTCAATCTCTTTAGTGATTCTCAATCACTTTGGGTTTGTAGGTGTTTGGGTTTCGGTTTTCCTCACTTGATGATTTTCGCTCAAAGTCCTCGGAGGATGGGATGCTCTCAATGACAAGTGTCAGTTTCTCTTGGAGCAGCCAACCAGCTAGTGGTTGTAGGGGGCGGCTATTTATAGCCTAGTGAGCAGCCCGACATGATAAGACATAAATGACCTTCAATGATATGACCGTTAGGTGGGTAGATATTTTGGGACAGCTAGCGCATAGCACAACAAAAGTCGGAAATGCGAGGTTCAAATTCCTCAGGGCTATCATGTTCGTCACTTGTAGGTGATCCGCACTGGCGAATTCCTAACTCCTCAGTTAGAACAAGTTCCTCCAAGACCATAAGAACTTCGTCTCTGTCACTAAAGAAATTGACTGAACTGTATGAGATTTCCAATGGCTTCACTCGAAGGGATTGGTAGGTGTAGGATTTTGAGTTGAGCATCACATGGAAAATTTTCCTTAGTTTTTCCTCGGCCCCCTTTAACAGTATGGTGTTTCCTATGACTCAAGAAGGACAAAATGAAACTACGAAAATAAAAGTCTTCACGCTTCATATTCCTCGCATGAATATCAAGTCATCATGGTCACACCAATTTCTTCATCTTCAAAGTCTTCAGGAAGTCTTCAGAAATAGAAAGTCTTCAGTTGAAGACATCCATTTTTAGGGGTTGACTTTCTCTGTAAATATCAAACTCCTCATAGACTTATAGACCCATGTACACTCACTAACGCATTAGTCCCTTAACCTATAAGTCTTCAATACACCAAAATCACTAAGGGGCACTAGATGCACTTACAATCTCCCCCTTTTTGGTGATTGATGACAATATAAGTTAAGTTTTCAACGGGGAGAAACAAATGAAGTGTAAATATTGATATTGAGGAATTTGATTGCAAGATATAGAAGAACTCCCCTTGAAGATGTGCATAGTGAGGAATTTGCTTTTGAAGCAATGCACACTTAAAGAGTAGAATCATGGAGATCTCCCCCTATATGTTGTAATTCATACACACATTTAACATATGATATGAAGAATTTGAAATGCATGATGAAATATGGTGACTGACACTAGTGAGCGTCGGTCCTAAACAAACGGTTTTTAACCCCTTCCCACGACGACATTTGGAATCATCGCCAAGTGAGTGTGTGCGATAGGGTGTCCTTCCCACACGACCCAGAAATCGTCGGGGATAGGCCCTCCTAGGACCCAGGCTGGGGCCCTGTGCGATCGGGCGAGGCATCGAAACCCAATCATTTAGGTAGGAATGTACATCCCACACGGTAATCCAAGAAAATCATTTATGTAGGTATGTACATCCCACACGATAATCTGAGAAATCATTTGTGTAGGTATGTACATCCCACATGGTGAATCCCAGAAAAAAAAAATCCGTTCGTATGTATATCACACATAGTTAATCCAAGGAATATGTTTCCGTTCTTATGTACATCCGACACAGTCAATCCAGGGAAAACGTTTCCGTTCGGACGTACATCCCACACAGTTTTATGTGTAGGCTCGTGTGTGAAAGGTGTAATTATCAGACACGGTCTTCCTTGGTTAATTATTTGCTTTTATCAACTATATCACACATGATTTGATGAAGAACACTGTGTGGCATTGGGCTATCCATCGCAAGCGCTTTTACTGCTAGAACTCTTTGCAAAGGTCCATCACACATTTAGCAAGTTTATTAGTTTACAATTAATAATTCGAGTATTACGCAAATTCGCATTTTATATTGAACAGTTGTTTGCCAATTTATTATCAGGCACATAAATATATTATAACATCACAGTGCGATAGCTACATGAAAACGACATAGTGCAACATATATCCAGTTCAACTTCATAAGAACAATACATTCATTTCCCAAATCGAGATAATCCAGGCTCGTCTTATCAACCTCTACTTTCAGTTCAGTAAGACCCGTTTTGCACGGGCCAACTGGGAAAGTGCCTCCTCCTTCGCCAACACCATCTTAGCAAAGTATGATTTAAAAAATCTGAGCTCATTCTCCACCTTCAACTTTTTATCCCTCATCTTGAAATATGCTTCAGCGTTGACAAGACTTTCTCTAAGCCTACATGTGTTCTCTTCCTCATACATGCTCCAGAGCTTCGTTAGGCACATCTACAAAGACTGTGGCCACTCTTGATCAACCCACTCCAAGTAAGAACACTTACGTTCATCCTATAATATTTAAAACTAGATCAGTAACAATTGTAGGGGAAATGGGTTTATAGCAACATAGAAAATCACCAATGCTTATTTTCAGAAACTGAAGAAACATGTTAATTATAACATATCTTCTCAAAATATCAATGTGCAAATGAAATAATTGGTACTAGGACAACAAACAAATTCTGGAACATCAGAAGCAATAATTAACTACAACGATGGTACAAGTTCTTACTCATGTACAATAAATAACAAATTGAACATTTTATGAGGAAGGTAAATATAACTGCAATAGCATAGCGACAATGTTTGGATGACAGCAAATTGATACTAACAGGTGTGTACATGCACAAATTTAGTAACATAGAACTAATAGCACTAAGACCGTCCACTATGTATGCCAAAACTGGGGTAAAGACAACTGTTGCTACATCTCGCACTGGTGCCCTGCACTGGCGAGCCGATACAGCGGAGAAAAAAATCAGGGACCCGGACTCCGGAACACTTAGTTGCTTTGATGTCCAGTTCCTTTGTGCCATAAAGATTTAGTATTTTACTGCTTGGCTACTCGGATGTGTGGACCAAAGTTGGCTGCACAAACTGCTGAAGCGGTGCCAAATAATTTTCTAATAGCACCGCTGATGAGATGGCAACAATTTAAGATACTGTCTTAGGATGCGTTTGGTTGAAGGTGTGGTATGAATGGGTTGGGACCGTGGCAGTGTCTAAATCACATCTATCAAATGATTTGTAACAACGAAATAGGGTCTAACCTTCTCTACACATGCCAGAAACATCCTAACACTCTCCACAGAATCAAACGCAACTAGCTTCACGCATGGAGATTGATGGTGACAACGAGCAGATCGATCTTCAGCCACCCCGCTCCATTCATTGCCACTGATGGTCTTAGGGATCTACAAGAGGAAGAAACGACTCAAATCGACCTCCGGGTAAAAATCCTTCATTCCAAGTCATAGCCCGAGAGAGAGAAGAGAGGCATACCCAGGTGGTGAAGGAGTAGTCACCGGAGGAGGAACCACTAGAGATGTCTTTGAAGAAGACCATGGCAACCCCGGTGGTAGGATGCGAGACGGCGAGAGCGAGGAAGCAGCTATAGCTTAGCAATGAAGGAAGGAAGGAGGAAACGGGGGAAATGTGACTTGTGGTCGGGGAGAAAACGGGGTGGGGAAGGGGGCGTAGGTGGATGATACGTCTCCAACATATCTATAATTTTTTATTGTTCCATGCTATTATATTATCCATCTAGGATGTTTTATATGCATTTATATGATATTTTATATGATTTTTGGAGCTAACCTATTAACATAGAGCCCAGTGCCAGTTTCTATTTTATCCTTGTTTTTGAGAATGCAGAAAAGGAAAACCAAATTGAGTCCAATTGACCTGAGATTTCATGGAGATTATTTTTGGACCATAAGAAGCCCACAGAGTATCAGAGATGGGCCAGAAGAGTCCTGAGGCACCCATGAGGGTGTGGGCGCGCCACCTACCTCGTGTCCGCCTCGAAGACCCCCCTGACTTGTTCCCGATGCCAAAAATTCCAATAAATATAGAAACCCCCGAAGAGAAACCTAGATCGGGAGTTCCGCCGCCGCAAGCTTCTGTAGCCACCATAAACCGATCAAGACCTAGTTCCAGCACCCTGCCGGAGGGGGGATCCCTCACCGGTGGCGATCTTCATCATCCCGGCGCTCTCCATGCTGAGGGTATGTACCAGTAGCTATGTGTTTGATCTCTCTCTCTCTCTCTCTCTCGTGTTCTTGATTTGGCACGATCTTAATTTATCGCGATCTTTGCTATTATAGTTGGATGTTATGATGTTTATCCCCCTCTACTCTCTTGTAATGGATTGAGTTTTCCCTTCGAAGTTATCTTATCGGATTGAGTCTTTAAGGATTTGAGAACACTTGATGTATGTCTTGCGTGGGATACCCGTGGTGACAATGGGGTATTCTATTGATTCACTTGATCTATGTTTTGGTGATCAACTTGCGGGTTCCGTGACCTTGGGAATCTATGCATAGGGGTTGGCACGCGTTTTCATCTGGACTCTCCGGTATAAACTTTGGGGAACTCTATGAAGTTCTTTGTGTTGGTTGAATAGATGAATCTGAAATTGTGTGATGCATATCGTATAATCATAGCCACGGCTACTTGAGGTGACATTGGAGTTTCTAGGTGACATTAGGGTTTTTGTTGATTCGTATCTTAAGGTGTTATTCGAGTACAAACTCTAGGATAGATCCAACGGAAAGAAGAGCTTTGTGTTATTTTACTACGGACTCTTGAATAGATCGATCAGAAAGGATAACTTTGAGGTGGTTTCGTACCCTAAAATAATTTCTTCATTTGTTCTCCGCTATTAGTGACTTTGGACTGACTCTTTGTTGCATGTTGAGGGATAGTTATATGATCCAATTATGTTATTATTGTTGAGAGAACTTGCAATAGTGAATGTATGAACCCTAGGTCTTGTTTCATAGCATTGCAATACCATTTATGCTCACTTTTATAGCTTGTTACCTTGCTGTTTTTATAATTTCAGATTACAAAAACCTATATCTACCATCCATATTGCACTTGTATCACCATCTTTTTGCCGAACTAGTGCACCTATACAATTTACCATTGTATTGGGTGTGTTGGGGACACAAGAGACTCTTTGTTTTTTGGTTGCAGGGTTGTATGAGAGAGACCATCTTCATCCTACGCCTCCCACGGATTGATAAACCTTAGGTCATCCACTTGAGGGAAATTTTCTACTGCCCTACAAACCTCTGCACTTGGAGGCCCAACAACGTCTACAAGAAGAAGGTTGTGTAGTAGACACCAAGCAATTTCTGGCTCCGTTGCCGGGGAGGTGAGTGCTTGAAGTTATATATTTAGATCTTGCAATTAAATCTTGTAGTTTCTTGTTTTATCACTAGTTTAGTGTATAAAAGAAAACTACAAAAAATATATGGAATGAAGGTTGCCTCATATGCTTCATCTTTTTAATGTCTTTCGTAAAAATAAGGATTCCAATAATTGTGCCAAAGTGTTAGAAGAAGAATGCATTAAAATGTTTGGCACTAAATCTTTGAATGACGAGCATGATTGCAATGTTGTTAGTATGAATTCTTTGAAGAACAATGATGCTAATGATATGCAAAGCCACAATCTTGGGGATGCTATGTTTGATGAAGATTATATTTTTTGTCCCCCAAGTTTTGATGAGCAAATTTATTATGATGATAGCGTGCCTCCTATTTTTGATGAATATATTGATGAAAGTGGGTTTGGAAGAGTGTCAATTTTAGTAAGTGATGATCCCACTATTTTGGAGGATGTTGAATATTATTGTGATAATTATGAAAGTGGATTTGGAGAGGTCATGACTTTATTTAGTGATGAATCCACTATTTCGGAAGAGGTTCCAACTGATTATGAGAACAAAGTTGATATCTATGATGATGATTGTGATGACTTGTATGCTATTAAGAATAATGATAACCATGAAACTTGTCATCTTCATTTTACTTTTCAATCACATGATAGTTATTTTGTTGAGTTTCCTCCCACCACTATTCATGAGAATAAATTTGCTTATGTGGAGAGTAGTAAAATTTATATGCTTGTGCATCATGAGAATAATGTTTTATGTGATAGTTATATTGTTGAATTCATTCATGATGCTATTGAAAATTATTATGAAGGAGGAATATATGCTTGTAGGAATTGCAATAATATCAAGTTTCCTCTCTATGTGCTTAAAATCTTGAAGCTATGCTTGTTTTGACTTCCTATGCTAGTTGATTATTGTTCCCATAAGTTGTTTGCCCACAAAATCTATATGCACAGGAAGTGGGTTAGACTTAAATGTTCTAGTCATACTCTTCATGATGCTCTGTTTATATTTCTGTTCTTATCTTTTATGTGATTATCATTGAAATCATCATGCCTAGCTAGGGGCGTTAAACGTTAGCGCTTGTTGGGAGGCAACCCAATTTTATTCTTGTACTTTGCTTTTGCTACCATTTATTAATAAATAATTCATATAGCCTCTGTTTAGATGTGGTTTTATGTTTTAGTTAGTGTTTGTGCCAAGTAGAACCTTTGGGAAGACTTGGGTGAAGTCTTTGTGATCTTGCTGTTAAAAAAAGAAACTTTTGCACTCATGAGATTGGCTGCCATTTTTTTACTGGAGAGTGCTTTTAGGTTGATTATTTTTGCAGATGATTAATAGAAAAATTCCTCAGGTCCACCAATTTATTTAAGAATGTTTGGAGTTGCATAAGTATTCGAATGATACAGATTACTAAAGACTGTTCTGTTTTTGACAGATTCTATTTTCTATGTGTTGTTTGCTTATTTTGATGAATCCATGAGTAGTATCGGAGGGTATGAACCATAGAGAAGTTGGAATACAGTTGATATTACACCAATATGAATTTAGAATGAGTCCACAACAGTACCAAAGTGGTGATTTATTTTCTTATACTAACAGAGCTTACGCGTTTTCTGTTAAGTTTTGTGTTGTGAAGTTTTCCAGTTTTGGGTAAAGATTCGATGGACTATGGTATAAGGAGTGGCAAGAGCCTAAGCTTGGAGATTCCCAAGGCACTCCAAGGTAATATTCAAGGACAACCAAGATCCTAAGCTTGGGGATGTCCCGGATGGCATCCCCTCTTTCGTCTTCGTTCATCGGTAACTTTAGTTGGAGCTATATTTTTATTCACCACATGATATGTGTTTTGCTTGGAGCGTCATTTGATTTTCTTTTGTTTTTCTTGGTGTTTGAATAATATACCAAGATATGAAATTCTTAAATTTTAGAGAGTCTTCACATAGTTACATAATTGTTCAACTACTCATTGATCTTCACTTATATCTTTCGGAGTAGTTTGTCGTTTGCTCTAGTGCTTCACTTATATCTTTTTAGAGCATGGTGGTAGTTTTATTTTATAGAAATTATTGATCTCTCATGGTTCACTTATATTATTTTGAGAGTATTTTAGAACAGAATGGTAATTTGCTTTGGCTATAAAATTAGTCCTAATATGGTAGGCATCCAAGATAGGTATAATAAAAACTTTCATATAGAGTGCAGTAAATACTATGAGAAGTTTGATACTTGATAGTTGTTTTGAGATATAAAGGTGGTAATGTTAGAGTCATGCTAGTTGGGTAATTGTGAAATTGAGAAATACTTGTGTTTAGGATTGCAAGTCCCGTAGCATTGACGTATGGTAAACATTGTGTGACAAATTTGAAGCATGGGGTGTTCTTTGATTGCTTTCCTTATGAGTGGCGGTCGGCGACGAGCGATGGTATTTTCCTACCAATCTATCCCTCTAGGAGCATGCGCATAGTGCTTAGTTTTGATGACTTATAGATTTTGCAATAAGTATGTGAGTTCCTTATGACTAATGTTGAGTCCATGGATTATACGCACTCTCATCCTTCCATCATTGATAGCCTCTTCGGTACCGTGCATTGCCCTTTCTCACCTCGAGAGTTGGTGCAAACTTTCTGGTTCATCCAAACCCCGTGATATGATACGCTCTATCACACACAAGTCTCCTTATATCTCCCTGAAAACAGCCACCATACCAACCTATTATGGCATTTCCATAGCCATTCCGAGATACATTGCCATGCAACTTCCACCGTTCCGTTTATTATGACATGCCTCATCCTTGTCATATTGCCTTGCATGATCATGTAGTTGACATCATATTTATGGCAAAGCCACCACTCTAAAATTTTCATACATGTCACTCTTGACTCATTGCACATCCTGGTACACCGCCGGAGGCATTCACATAGAGTCATATTTTGTTCTAAGTGTCGAGTTGTAATTCCTGAGTTGTAAGTAAATAAAAGTGTGATGATTTTCATTATTAGAGCACTTTCCCATGTGAGGAAAGGATGATGGAGACTATGATTCCCCCACAAGTCGGGATGAGACTCCGGTCGAAAAAAAAGAGGCCAAAGAAGCCCAAATAAAAAAGTGGCCAAAGAAGCCCAAACAAAAAAATGAGAGAAAAAGAGAGAAGGGGTAATGTTACTATCCTTTTTCCACACTTGTGCTTAAAAATAGCACCAAGATCTTCATGATAGAGAGTTTCTTATTTTGTCACTTTCATATACTAGTGGGAATTTTTAATTATAGAACTTGGCTTGTATATTCCAATGATGGGCTTCCTCAAAATGCCCTAGGTCTTCGTGAGAAAGAAAGTTGGATGCACACCCATTTAGTTACTTTTGATGAGCTTTCATATATTTATAGCTCTAGTGCATCTGTTGCATGGCAATCCCTACTCCTCGCATTGACATCAATTGATGGGCATCTCCATAGCCCGTTGATTAGCCGCGTCAAGGTGAGACTTTGTCCTTTTTTGTCTTCTCACATAACCTCCATCATAATATGATATTCCACCCATAGTGCTATGTCCATGGCTTGCGCTCATATATTGCGTAAAAGTTGAAAGAGTTTGAAAACGCTAAGTATGAAACAATTGCTTGGCTTGTCATCGGGGTTGTGCATGATGGGAGCATTTTGTGTGAATAAAATGAAGCATGGCCAAACTATATGATTTTGTAGGGATAAGCTTCCTTTGGCTATGTTATTTTGATAAGACATAATTGCTTGGTTAGCATACTTGAAGTATTACTAATATTTTATGTCAATATTAAAACTTTGTCTAGAATATTTTGGATCTAAATATTCATGCCACAATTAAGAGAATTACATTGAAAATTATGTTAGGTAGCATTCCACATCAAAAATTCTGCTTTTATCATTTACCTACTCGAGGACGAGCAGGAATTAAGCTTGGGGATGCTTGATACGTCTCCAATGTATCTATAATATTTTATTGTTCCATGCTATTATATTATCCATCTAGGATGTTTATATTCATTTATATGCTATTTTATATGATTTTTGGGACTAACCTATTAACCTAGAGCCCAGTGCTAGTTTCTGTTTTTTCCTTGTTTTGAGTATCGCAGAAAAGGAAAACCATATGGAGTCCAATTGACCTGAAGTTTCACAGAGATTATTTTTGGACCAGAAGAAGCCCGCGGAGTATTGGAGATGGGCCAGAAGAGTCTCAACACACCCACGAGGGTGGGGGGCGCGCAAAAAAACCTACATCGTGGTTGCCTCGGAGACCCCCTTGACTTGTTCCTGACGCCAAAAATCCCTAGAAATATAGAAACCCGCAAAAAGAAACCTAGATCGGGAGTTCTGCCACTGCAAGCCTCTGTAGCTACAAAAAACGAATCGGGACCCTGTTCCGGCACCCTGCCGGAGGGGGATCCCTCACCGGTGGCCATCTTCATCATCCCGGTGCTCTCCATGACGAGGAGGGAGTAGTTCACCCTCGGGGCTAAGGGTATGTACTAGTAGCTATGTGTTTGATCTCTCTCTCTCTCTCTCTCTCTCTCTCGTGTTCTTGATTTGGCACGATCTTGATATATCGTGAGCTTTGCTATTATAGTTGGATCTTATCATGTTTCTCCCCTCTACTCTCTTGTAACGGATTGAGTTTTCCCTTTGAAGTTATCTTATCGGATTGAGTCTTTGAGGATTTGAGAACACTTGGTGTATGTCTTGCGTGGGATACCCGTGGTGACAATGGGGTGTTCTATTGATTCACTTGATATATGTATTGGTGATCAACTTGCGGGTTCCGTGACCTTGGGAATCTATGCATAGGGGTTGGCACATGTTTTGGTCTTGACTCTCCGGTAGAAACTTTGGGGCACTCTTTGAAGTTCTTTGTGTTAGTTGAATAGATGAATCTGAGATTGTGTGATGCATATCATATAATCATACCCACGGATACTTGAGGTGACATTGGAGTATCTAGGTGACATTAGGTTTTTGGTTGATTTGTATCTTAAGGTGTTATTCTGGTATGAACTCTAGGATAGATTGAACGAAAAGAATAGCTTCATGTTATTTTACTATGGACTCTTGAATAGATTGATTAGAAATGATAACTTTGAGGTGGTTTCATACCATACAATAATCTCTTTGTTTGTTCTCCGCTATTAGTGAATTTGGAGTGACTCTTTGTTGCATGCTGAGGGATAGTTATATGATCCAATTATGTTATTATTGTTGAGATAACTTGCACTAGTGAAAGTATGAACCCTAGGCCTTGTTTCCTAGCATTGCAATACCATTTACGCTCACTTTTCTCGCTTGTTACCTTGCTGTTTTTATAATTTCAGATTACAAAAACCTATATCTACCATCCATATTGCACTTGTATCACCATCTCTTCGCCGAACTGGTGCACCTATAGAATTTACCATTGTATTAGGTGTGTTGGGGACACAAGAGACTCTTTGTTATTTGGTTGAAGGGTTGTTTGAGAGAGACCATCTTCATCCTAGGCCTCCCACGGATTGATAAACCTTTGGTCATCCACTTGAGGGGAATTTGCTACTGTCCTACAAACCACTGCACTTGGAGGCCCAACAACGTCTACAAGAAGAAGGTTTTGTAGTATACATCAATAGATATTTTGGCGGTAGGCCAAAACTTGGGAAATGTGGAGGGAAACTTTGCGCGAGGTGCCGCCGGACCATTCACTTTGAGCGATTGTGTGTATCGCAAACGATTCTTCTGCTTTACGCGCATGGGATGACTTTGATAATTCAAATTTTGGTCTCAAGGCTTGGGCACATTCACTTTGAACGCGCGCGGTGCCGCCGGACCATTCACTTTGAACGGTTGTGAGCATCACAAACGATTCTTCTGCTTTACGCGCATGGGATGAGTTTGATAATTCAAATTTTGGTGGAAATTTCCCCGGGTACATCATTGGAAAATTTAATATCGCTTGCTAATTTGGGGACACAAAAGAGCGTACAGCAGACAGACCACACATAATGAATCGAGCAATTTTAGTAATTACACAGAGCTAGTTGACCTAAACATTGCTCTACCAAAAGACCAGCATTAAAAAATAAGCCTAAGTACGCATAATTAAAAATCCGCCGCCGCGCCGGCCTATGCATCACTGGTGTGAGATGAGACGTTGATGACTTGTCCTGGCGACATGCCTCCGTTGGTGGACTCCGCGTCCCCCCTGCTGAAGTCGACCGCGTCCTCATGCTCGTCCTCGTCCTCGGCGCCGCCCTCAAGGTTGTAGTACACGTAGTAGTGGTTGCGCCAGAGCTCGCGTTGGTACTCCAGCACCGATTCCTCGACGAATAGACTCTTATCTACCTCGACCTCAGCCACACGCAACCCCTTCTGCTGGCGCTCCTCAATCTCCGCAGCCTCGTGCATCTCCATCTCCCGCTCGGTGACCTCATGAGGAAGCAGGTGCTCCACGGCCACCGCTGCCTTTTCAGACGTGGGTTGCATGCTGGAGTCCGAGGTGGCCTGGAATATCTTGGCGCGTGCATCCTCAATCTTGACGTGGATGGCCTCGACCCGGTCCAGGGCGACATCAGCGGCACTGACAGCAGCTCGAGCGCTCTCGGTGTTTGCAGCCGCCCTCGCAGCAGCAGCTACAGCCGTCTCCGCTGCTGCTGCTGCCATGTCGGCTGTCGCAGACGCCCTCCCGACGGAAGCGGCCGTCCTCAATGCGGATGCGGCGGCACTCTCGGCGTAGGCGGCCGTTCTCTCGGCACAGGCGGCGGTGCTCGGGGGGGAGGGTGAGGAGGGACGCGACCATCGTCCGGGCCTTCACGAAGCGTTTCCACGACGTCATGTTTGCAAGAATGGGGTGAGGGAATGGGGATCGGGATTCGTGGATTCGGGGGTTGCTGGCACTAGAGCAGACGAGCCAGCGAAGCTTAAGGAGGGAGACTTGAATAGACCCAGATATTTTCATCGCAAACGATTCCCAGAAAACAATTGTGTGTGATGTTGTAGATATTTTTATTAGCTGTGAAAGACGAATTTGAAATAAAGTGCCAACGGATGGTGTTTTAAATGAACGAGAAATTTTGTAGTACTAATACAATTGTCAAGTCAAATTTTGGAAACTTTCAGGGGTCATTTGACCTTCTAAGACATTTAAGTGATTTTCTAGCCATTTAATGATCGTAATTGAAATTTGAACTACATGTACATGCAACAGCTAACCATAACGGTTTGAAAACTCATATTTCATGTACTTGTGCGCGATTTAATTCCATGTGCAGTAAATTGGAACGAATTTTCAAACATATTGGTCTAACGGCTATGGCACAATTAAGCATGGAGTGACATGGCATTTTAATTCCAAAAAATAAAAAAATTGGAAACACATGAAACCTTGGTTGATGGAATGTCATGCCACCAACATGATGTGGTAAAAAAATTGGCATGTTTGACCAAAGTTTGGACACACACCCCTCACAAACTGGAGAAACTCACTAGAAGCCTCGTGGTTTCGAGAGGGAACAATGCATGTTTGATGACGAACGGGAGATAGCTTCCTCTTACGGCCTTCAATTTTTTTTCTACGTGTAAAGTGCACTACTACAATTGTAATATGAATATTTTGAAAATTTTAGGGGTCATTTGACCTTTTGAAGACATTAAAGTGATTTCCTAGCCATTTAATGACCGTAATTCAAATTTGAACTACATCTACATGCAACGCCTAAACAAAACGGTTTGAAAAATCATATTTGTGTACTTGTGTGCGAGTTAATCCATGTGCAGTAAACTAGAAGGAATTTTGAAACATATTTGTATCACGACATGGACACATATGCATGAATACGTATGCATGGAGTAGCATAGCATTTTAATTCCAAAAAAATTCAGAAACACATGAAACCTTGGTTGATGTAATGTCATGCCACCAAGATGATGTGGTAAAGAAATTGGCATGTTTGGCGAAATTTTGGACACGCACCCCTCAGAAACCAGAGCAACTCGCTAGAAGGTTCGTGGTTCCGAGAGGGAACAATGCATGTTTGATGACGAATGGGAGATAGCTTCCTCTTACGGCCTTCAAATTTTTTCTACGTCTAACATGCACTACTACAACTGTAATGTGAAATTTTGGAAAATTCTAGGGGTCATTTGACCTTTTAAAGACATTTAAGTGATTTTCTAACCATTTAATGACTGTAATTCAAATTTGAACTACATCTACATGCAACACCTAACCAAAATGGTTTGAAAAATCATATCTATGTACTTGTGTGCGAGTTAATTCCATGTGCAGTAAATTAGAAGGAATTTTCAAACATATTGGTCCCACGACATGGACACATGCATACGTATGCATGAAGTGACATGGCATTTTAATTCAAGCAAATAGAAATATGATCAGAAACACATGAAAGCTTGGTTGATGTAATGTCAAGCCACCAAGGTGATGTTGTAAAGAAATTGGCATGTTTGACGAACGTTTGGACACACGCCCCTCGCAAACTGGAGCAACTCGCTAGAACGTCCGTGGTTCCGATAGGGAACAATGCATGTTTGATGACGAGCGGGAGATAGCTTCCTCTTACGGCCTTCATCTGTCATGTGAAAAATTGGTAAATTTCAGGGGTCATTTGACCTTCTAAAGACATTTAAGCGATTTTCTAACCATTTAATAACCATAAATCAAATTTGAACTACATGTACATGCAACGCCAAATCAAAACGGTTTGAAAAATCATATTTTTGTGTACTTATGTGCGAGTTAATTCCATGTGTAGTAAATTAGAAGGAAATTTCAAACATATTGGTGTCAAGGCATGGGCACATGCATGGAGTGCATGCCATGGCATTGTAATTCCAATTTTTTTTAAAATGATCAGAAAAAACTGAAACCTTGCTTGATTTAATGTCATGCCACCAAGATGATGTGGTAAAAAATTGTCCTGTTTGATGAAAGTTTGGACACACACCCCTCACAAACCGTAGCAACTCACTAGAAGGTTCGTGGTTCTGATAGGGAACAATGCATGTTTGCTGACGGACGGGAGATAGCTTCCTCTTACGGCCTACAAATTTTTTCTTACGTTTAAAGTGCACTAATACAACTGTCATGTGAAAAATTGGAAATTTTCGGGGGTCATTTGACCTTTTAAAGACATTTAAGTGATTTTCTAACCGTTTAATGACCATAATTCAAATTTGAGCTACATCTACATGCAACGCCTAACCAAAACTGTTTGAAAAATCATATTTTTGTGTACTTGTGTGTGAGTTAAAAAAATCATCAAACGATGTAAATATCTAGTGTTTAAAAAAGGAAAATGTAAATATCTGGCAAGACAACCGGCCCCCACACGATTGGCACTCTATCTCGCGGCTCGAGGTTTGGTAGGTGATTGGCGGGGATCATTAATTAGACACGGTTATGTATTGGAAACCGTCAGCTATTATGTTCACACATGGATTTGCTACGGGAATTGTGTGTAATTCAAACTACACTACTCATAAATTCCGGTGACCAGCGTGTGTACTGTCCCCGTGGATCTTAATTCCGGCCGCCAATATTACTACCTTGCTCACATCGACCTGCCTGCATTCTCATCTACATCCTCCCCTCGCTCGCCCTCTCTCTCTCTCTCTCTCTCTCTCTCTCTCTCTCTCTCAAATCTCTGCCATGGCACCGCCGGTCTGCCCACGCGGCGAGGAGTCGCCGCCCCCCGAGAATGCTCACTCGATTAGCAGCGACGAGAACCCCTACGCGCTGCCTGACGAGGTTGCGTCGAACCCCCAACTTTGGATTGGTTTTGGGGCCACTACCATCTTTGTCTATGGAAGTCGCTGCCGCTGGCTGGGAAAGCCAAGAGAGTGGCGTTCGAGAAGGAGATGGCGGAGGAGGAAGCCAGGTACCTGGCGTCATGTGAAGCCCGTGATGCCGCCTGGAAAAAGGAGGCGGTGGAGCTTTGGGAGCGGGTGTTGGTGTCAAAACCGGCGGATCTCGGGTAGGGGGTCCCGAACTATGCGTCTAAGGCTAATGGTAACAAGAGGCGGGGGACACAATGTTTACCCTGGTTCGGGCCATCTCTATGGAGGTAATACCCTACTTCCTGCTTGATTGATCTTGATGATATGAGTATTACAAGAGTTGATCTACCACGAGATCATAGAGGCTAAACCCTAGAAGCTAGCCTACGATTATGATTGTTGTTTTCCTACGGACTAAACCCTCCGGTTTATATAGACACCGGCGGGTGGTAGGGTTACACGAGTCGGTTACATAGAAGGAAATCTACATATCCGAATTGCCAAGCTTGCCTTCCACGCAAGGGAGAGTCCCACCCGGACACGGGACGAAGTCTTCAGTCTTGTATCTTCATAGTCCAATAGTCCGGCATAAGCATATAGTCCGGCTGTCCGAGGACCCCCTAATCCTGGACTCACTCAGTAGCCCCAGAACGAGGCTTCAATGACGATGAGTCCGACACGCAGATTGTCTTCGGCATTGCAAGGCGGGTTCTTCTCCAAATTCTCTAGAGTACCGAGCAGTGTTCGGCTTCCCATTTAATGTTGCACTCATCGGCTTCTGTACCTTAATAAAGTTAGTCTCCATGTGTCGAGCGAATGCAAGAAGCCGGGGCATTTTTACACTTGCCACCCTGACCACGTAAATAAATCGTTTATTAAAGACACGGGGATCCTCAGATCCAAATCACACCATCTTCCCCCGAGCGAGGATTCATCAGAGCGCGCCTGAAAAAACCATCCCATCATGGACGACCACCGTAGCTCCTCCTCTCGCCCCCATAGCGCCAGGCCAGGTGATTGGGAGAAGTGTACCATATCCCATGGCCAATTGGTGGAGTTGCGGACCCAGGGGTTCCACCGCCTGCATACCCTGTCCCTGTTTGAGCCGGATTAGCCACCTTTGACATCGGGGAGCAAGCGGAGAGTTTTCCCAACCCATCCGGGGGGGAGTGAGTATGCCTTGTCCCTTACTTGCTGAGGGGCATCCGATTTCCAATCCATCCGTTCCTCCACGGGCTCCTGGAGTATTATGGCCTCTAGCTGCACAACCTCACCCCTGCCTCAATCCTGCACATTGCAGGTTATGTCACCCTATGTGAGTTATTTCTTAGTTGCGAAGCTCATTTCGAGCTATGGAAGAGGCTGTTCTGCCTTGTCCCCCGCAATCAGGAGGGATCAATATGCCAAGTAGGCGGAGCCAAAATATGGCGCATCGCCGGGACCGGATACCTATCCGGCACCCCGAAGAAGACATCCGAAGATTGGAATTCCGACTGGTTTTATATAGAGGACGTCTCCCTTCCTGACCCTATCCGAATGGGTCCTCCAGAGTTTACAAATGCTCCACTGAAGAAGCACCATAGATGGCATCCCCGGAGCCCCCAGGAGGAAGATAGCAGAGAGGTCCTTCAATTGATGGGCAGGATAAAAACGCTTGCCAAATCTGGATTGACAATAATCGAGGTTATGTCGATATGCATAATGCGGGGGGTGCAGCCACTCCAGTATCGGGGGCATCCCATGTGGCACTTCAATGGAGAAGATGATGCCACCCGCTGCGGTCAGAAAGCTCCGGACTCCACCGCCGCTCTGGCAAAAATATTGTTCGATTTATACAAAGGAGAAGAAGAGGAGTTCATCCGCATTAAGCCACGGGATGGATTTTCCATGTACAACCCCCCCCCCCAGCTGGGTGAGCTACTATCTTTTACTCAACTCTATTCATTCCTGCAGTCTTTCATCACAAATATTTACCTCGCTAGTCCATGACAGGAACTGCGGAAAGCCATGAGGGAGGTCCACAGCCCACCTCCATAGCCAGAGGACCCCAACCGGGCCCTCGACCCCGGACTCAAAGAAGATTCGGACATATTTGTGGAGTTTGACGACAGGGTGTTCTATCAAGCGAGCCGTGACGACACCTTGGTGGCCATCATTGCCGATTACCCCGGCCTCCTCCCGGTACCACATGTAAGTAAACATGAGACTTACCTTTCGAAAAAGGATTCCCTCTTTCCACCTTACCCACCGCACATATATTATGCTATAGAGGGAAAGCCATCGGCGCGCCATGATGAACCCGTGGTGACTCACCAACAAAGGGCGCCCAAGTCAGGTAGGATTAAATGGAAAGCAGTCAGGACCGAGCTGCTATCGAAGAGGTATGATTTAAAACATGCTCCGTGATTGTCATCTTTAAAATATAACAATGTTCACTGTGTCCTAGCAGAAAGAGTATTCGTCGGACTGTGTCCGGAGATCTCGCCAGCCACGCCTCTACCAGCCGGACTCCAGAACCGGCCTCAAGGGTGGAGGCTAAAGTGGGGACAACACCGGACCGTCCTCCTACAAAGGATGCGTATAGAATATCCACTACAAATTCCGAGGTAGACAGAGCTATGAATCATCGGCGTCGGTGCACCGCACTCTGCGACCCTAATTTCTCCAAAGAGGCGTTCAATGCCTTCAACTCGAGACACACGTACATCCGAGCTGCTCAAAATGGGCTTGCTAGAGCCACAGACCAGTACTTAAAAGATATACGGGTAAGCAAAATCTGATAATCATGTATATCAGTAGCCCCTGAGACTTGAAACAGTTGGTACAATTGATTTGAGGATCATTGTATGAATAGGTTCTTACAAAGAAGAATACCCATTTGTCTCAAGAGCTGGAGGAGTGCAAAGCCCAGCTAAGGGCCGCAGTTGTCGGAATGGAGGAATCCAAGAAGGCCTCATTTGGTAATACTTGTCTCGGTCGAGAAAAACGTAATTGCGTGTACCAGTTGGTATTCGGCATGTTTGCAGATCTAACAATAGATTCTGCAGACAATCCCGGAGTGAATCCAGAGATCCTACAAGAGGATGAACAACGAGCTCAACGACAACTAGAGGCTGGCGAGCGTGTCCTTACATGGGTCCGGTGAGAGAAAAAGATCTCCAGGATGCCAATACCCGACTGGGCATGGAATTGAAAGATGTTCGGGCCCAGCTTGCGGTCTCCGTGAAGGATAATAGGATGCTTCAACGCGGCATTTTTAGTAAGTTCTCAAATGAACCTTTATATAGTTCGGCGAAGAAACAGGCTAACAGAGTTATGTCTGTAGGTATATTGACTGGTCGTCTTGAAGAGGAGATACCCAGATCTTCACGCGATCTTCTGCAAGAGATTTTGTAACTGCACGAACAAGTTCGACAGGTGATGCAGGGTATTGCCAAGGCCTTGTGGCCATCCGCCTCCCTGCCAGGAAGTATGGGAGAGCTTGTAAAGCTGCTCAGGGGAGCACGGTGACGCTTTCATTTATGGAAGATATCGGCCTGCCGACAAGGTGCGAGGGAAGCTTGGGCCATGGTGAAAACATGGTACACCAAGGTCGATCTTAATCACATGGCCCTGGTCGGACCTGTAGGGTTAGATGGGAAAGAGATTCCCGTTAGTCTGGTATATGACCAGGTAGGATTAGCCGCAAAGTATTCTCAACAGGATTGTAGGCTAGACAGCCTGTTGGATGGTATAGAAGAAGAAGTATATGGGTCGAAGTGACTGTGTACTTCAATTGACATATTTTGTCCCTAGCTGGATTGTAAATCATTTGTCATGGCGAACCTTTTCGCTTTAGCCTTCGGACCCGACAGTCCGAAGTGTTTCCGAATACCCGCTCAGTTATGTAAACCGGGGTACGTGTGGAAACCAGGCGTAGGGGTCATGATTGCTTGAATAGACAAGTACCCAACTAGCTATGTTATATTACATGGATAGTAAGAAACATCTTCTAGGGAGAATAGTTCCGTTAAGGGTTCCTTTCCCTGGGTACGCATGCATTAATGTGCATGTCCGAACTACGACCAGAGACGCGGTATATGAAACATCTGGGGGTTTGTATTGTAATAGGTAAGAAATATCTTTAGTTCACCGACCGAATATTCCCTTAAGAACGCTAGCTTTCGGCTTCACCCAGTCTGAGGTACACGTCCAGAGTACCCGGTAGTAACAATCACAGAGGTGCTCCCCTTATGCCCTAGGCGAACTAACAGGGGTGTAGGGCATAAATACAGGAGCCAGGCAACCCATCTTGGCCAAAGCTTAAGTCATAGCGATGCATATAATGGTGAAGAAAAGGTACATATGGATAAGTGACACATATGCAGTGGCCATGAAGCCCGGAAGATAATTATACTGAGCTTCTGTATAAGAAGCCCCTAGGTATAGTGAGCACGCATACTTAAGGATGTAGCGCGTCAAGACTGTGTAGTCGAGTCACACTTAAAGCCTCAGAGCCATAAAAATAAAGAGAGAGGATATATATGTATAAAATAAAAAAGGGCGGAGGGAAGGGGACGAACATAGAGTTCGGTGCTAGGCATAGAATCTTCGGAGTCTGGCCGCGTTCCATGGGTTCAGCTCGAGTCGATTATCTGATGCATCACGCAGGCGGAACGCTCCTCCGGAGAGAACTTTATCAATGATGAAGGGACCTTCCTGAGGGAGTCCCGGACTAGGGGGTGTCCGGATAGCCGAACTATCACCTTTGGCCGGACTCCTGGACTATGAAGATACAAGATTGAAGACTTCGTCCCGTGTCTAGATGGGACTTTCCTTGGCGTGGAAGGCAAGCTTGGCGATACGGATATGTAGATCCCCTACCATTGTAACCGACTCTGTGTAACCCTAACCCTCTTCGGTGCCTATATAAACTGGAGGGTTTTAGTCCGTAGGACGAACAGCAATCATACCATAGGCTAGCTTCTAGGGTTTAGCCTCTCTGATCTCGTGGTAGATCTAATCTTGTACTACCCATATCATCAATATCAATCAAGCAGGAGTAGCGCTTTACCTCCATCGAGAGGGCCCGAACCTGGGTAAAAACATCGTGTCCCTTGTCTCCTATTACCATCCGCCTAAACGCACAGTTCGGGACCCCCTACCCGAGATCCGCCGATTTTGACACCGACATTGGTGCTTTCATTGAGAGTTCCTCTGTGCCGTCCCCGTCAGTAAGGATGCCTCATCCCGTATTTTAAAGATGATACTGTTGCTAAAAGAGCTTTGGCTATCGGCCAAACTCTCCGGCTAGGCGGTTTCCTCATGACCGCCAGTTCGGTCGCCGCGCCGACGATGACTTCTCGGGTCATCGAAAGCAATCTTCACGTTAAATCAGAACTCGCCGAGCAGTTAGATCCGATGGAGTTCTCTTCCTTAAACGAGCTCTTGGATCGTGTCGCCGCCCTGGGAGTCGCTACAGAGTACGATCAGATTCGGCCTAAACCCGATCTGAGAGAGATTAACTCTCCCCAGGTTACCCACCACGTTGCTGTGGTAGAGGAACAATACGGCGACCCTTCTTCTATCTTAAGGACTAGCTATGTCCGGATTCCTGATCCCTCCATGCCGGATTCCCGCGGAGGGGAGGACGTCACTCAAGCCTTGAACCTAAAGTCTGGCAGCGGGCTAGATTCATCGGACAACATCCAAGAACCTAAGCTTCCAAGTTCGAAAACTTCTTAGCCCCTGAGTCTTAGATTGGACGGGGTTATGAATTTAATACCACCCCCACCCAAACATAAGCGCTGTAAGGACCCCGACTCAATGCCACATCGATCTAGCATGTAACACCTCATATCACTTTGCGGCCTCACGCACGGTATCCCCACGGGTGTCGCCTTACCTTTGCCCGGGACCGTTTGCGCCTTTTGGCACACGTATATGACAGTGTCGCTAGCATCCATATGATAAAGAGCCCGGGCTGACATGGCTAGGTGTAAACCCAAAGTGGCACTAACTTACAGGGACAGGCATCCATGACCCAGCATCGAACGTGTCGGTCATCAGCGAGTGAATCCAGGCTGTAGCACTGGGCTAACAGGACTCCGGTATTCATCGCGTGACATTTCTCCGAAGGGACAGACACAGGATCGAAGAAGGACACATGCCGGCCAGCCTAAGTGTTCCGGAGCAGTAGCAAGCTACCAGGGCTCAGTGGAAGCACTAGGAGACATTTCCCGGTAAGAGAGGCTACTAAGGATAAACGACTATATAGTTAGATCCCACACATAGCAATACACATTACACGTACGCATAACATGCAAGTATGTGCTGTACAACATGGCATCACAGCATAACTCAACAACTCAAATAGATAAAGGCTCAGAAGAGCCATCATAGCATTTATTACAAACATGGGTCACATGACCCAACATTCAGAGCAATCAAGAATCAAGCGGAAGCCTTACATGTCTGAGTACAGACATTTATAAATGAAAAAGGCTGAAAGCCTGACTATCTACAACGTCCGATCAAGATCGTAGCTGAGGTACAAGCTACTCGTCGAAGTCCACGAGAACACTAATAAGACCGAAGTCTCCACTGCAAAACATAAATAAAGCGACATGAGTACAAAGGTACTCAGCAAGACTTACATCAGATCCTATCATACATGCATTGGTATCAAGAGGGTAATGTGGGGTTTAGTTGCAGCAAGCCAGCTTTGACTCTGTGGCTATCCTGTTCTACGACTACTAGAAACTCTTGAGGTGAGACAACGTACACGAGTCCACTAATCACCACACAACACACTACTATGGATTCATCCCCATCTCCCTACGAGAAGGCCATCCATATCACTCACACTTGTCTTGAGCATTTTAGAGTATCCACTTCAAGTTGTCTATGTACCATGTAAGCATCCAAGAAGTCCATAACCGCGGACCCGGCTATTCGAATAGATCATGTTAACCCTGCAGGGGTGTACTTCTTCACACACGCTCTCGCCACTTACCGCCATGTACACGTCTTGTATCTCGGCAACCTTCAAGCGGAAGCCTGGCGAGGGTGTCGGCCATGACCTGACTAACCACACAAGACTCTAGTCCAGGTTTATCGCCTATTCGGGTTCCATCCGCAAGGAGATCCGGCCGGGGTGTCGCTCATGGCCCCAAACGATGTGTGCAGGGTTCCCGAGCCCACCATCCGGGTGTCACTCGGTACACCAGGCCACGTGTGCCTAGTCTGTCCCAAGCCCACCCTGCCGGGTGCCACTTGGTAGAAAAATAGCACTACCTACAAACACCAGAAACTAGATGCGACTCCTGGATAGAGATCAAGTCGGTTAATAAGTCGAGAGGGCTTGGAGCTCCCGGAGCCCAATGTGTGGTAGTATCGAGTCATTGGACAACATACATAGAACTCAGTGCTTAAGGACGGTTCCAGTGAGACAACCCACCATGTACTCCTACATGGCCTCTCACCGCTACCTTTACCAAATCGTGTTCACACACTTCACTCTCAGCATCAGAACATATTGTAACACTCCAATTCATTCCCAATGAACCAGACCTGACACAACTCTAAGCAATAGCAGGCATAGCATGGTAGGAACACAACATGGCTCAATCAACTCCTACACATGCTAGTGGGTTTCAACTATTTACTGTGGCAATGACAGGTCATGCAGAGGAATGGGTTCAACTACCGCAACACAAAGTAGAAGATGAATCGTTGTTGTCCTAATGCAATAACTGAGAGCAGGAGCGAGAGAGTAGGGTTTTACCGAAATGAACAAGGGGGTTTGCTTGCCTGGTAGATCAACAGAGGAGGCACTGCTTCACAGACAGGTACTCTGGAACAGCTCCGGAGCAGGACCTATCGAGAAGGAACGGTGTCGGCAATCAATACACAAACATATGCAACAATATGATGCATGAACATGGCATGAAGATGTGATGTTGTTTGAGCTAATGCAACTAGTAATCATTTGGTTTGAAGTCCATTTGAACCATAAGCTCAAATGCATCTCCAAAGTAGGCTCTTATATAGGCCATAATGTGTTTTCCCATATTCAGCATGTATAAGTTGGTTTGTCATGCATGAAACTAGTACAGATGGAAAGGTTGCATTTTTCTGATAATTTTTCATATATAAATTATTTTAATCTGAGCTACGGTTGAATTGATATGAATTTTTGAAGTTTAAATCAATTTCTGGAATTTCCTGATTATTTTAATTCCAGAAAATATATATTGCGCCAGCATGATGTCAGCACGACGTCAGCAGTCAACTGCGGCTGACTGGGGTCAAACCTGACGTGTGGGGTCCACACGTTAGTGACAGGGGGTTAAACAGGGTTAGATTAACTTAATTAAAGGTTTAGGGGGGCACCGGGGCCCATATGTCAGCCTCAGGGGGGTTAATTAAGCGGTGATTAGCACTAAGCTAATCACCTGACGGGCCAGGCCCACATGGCGGGGCTCGCCGCCGGCGACCTCTGGATGCGGCGGAGTCCGCGCCATAGGCCACGGGGACGGCGTCTGAGAGCACCGGGGCGTAGCCCGGGCTCTCGCGCACCTGGAGGGGTAGGTGGGAGGAGCTGGGGAGGACGGAGCTCGCCGGAGCAAAGCTCGCGGCGGCGGCCGGAGCTCGGCTTCGAGCGGGAACGGGCTGCGGGGCACGGGGAGGCCACTAAGGGGCTCGGTGGCACCCTCGTGGCACCGGGAGCACGCTAGGGTGCTTGGTTTGGGCGGAGGCGGGCCGAGACGACGACGGCGACATGGACGGCGGCGAGAAGCTTCGGCCGTGGTGGGGAGGAGGGCTACGGCGAGCGGGCAGCGAAATGGAGAGAGGGGAACGGTGGCGGAGCTCACCGCGGTTGCAGCGGGCGTCGAAGCGGGCTCGGGGAAGGCTTGGGGCAGCCGGAGCGACGACGGCGATCTCGTCGGCCGAAGCTTGAAGACGACGGCGATTGCGATGAAGCGGAGCTCTACCGGGTTGCTTTGCTCGGTGAGGACGGAGAGGGGGTCGCGGCGGAGCTGGGAAGCGTGTCGGGGAGGTGAGGGGAGGCCGGTGGCCGCGGCAACGGCGAGCGGCGGCGGTGATGGCGCTCGGGTGTGCGAGGGAGAGAGCAGGGGGAGAGGAGGAGGGCGAGGGAGAGTGCGAGAGGTGTCGGGGTGGCTGCGTGGCGTCTCCGGGGCATCCAGACGAGGAGGGGAGAGGGCAGGCAGGCAGAGAGGGAGGTGGCGTGGCGCGGTGGCGCGCGCGCGCGCCGGGCACGCTCCCATCCCTCTGTCGGGGAGGAAGACGACAGAGGGGGGCCAGTGGGCTGGGCCGGCGCTGGCTGCTGGGCCGGCCAGGCCGCACAGGGAGGAGGCCCAGGTAAGTTTCTCGTCTTTTTCTGTTTTCTAATTTTTCTGACATTTGTTTTGATTTAATTAAAATATTAAATCATTTTATTACCTTATGCCAATTTTTGCAGGAGCTAGATATATTATTCCAGAGCTCCCCAACAGGTGGCATAATTTTTGGACATATATTAATATATATAACTAATATATTTCCAATGCAAATATTTATCCATTAATTCCAAATGGCCAAAATAAATATCCATGAGCTCTTAAAAATATTGGTTTGATTTTTATCTCTGTCCAATATTTTCAGAGAGCAACATGAGCATTTTCTTGGACCCTTTTGGAGAAATTTTTATTTGGGTCATTTTCAAAAATGATTCTGAGGGTTCCACCAATCCTCATTTCAAATTTAAATGAATTTTAAACATGATGCACAAATGACTAGCTAGTCTAGGTCATACCAGACTAGGGATGTGACAAGCGATCTATCCCAAATCCAGCAAGAGCCCGCAGAAACAGTACACCATTACTGGGCCAGATTCCTCCTGGTCATGAACAGGATGAAGGATTGTCGTGAGGAGGACGCAATTTCATTCTTCTGCAATAATTGCATGGACAACGGAATCCTCAACGCCGTAAGTCGTCGTGAAATAACACGCTTCGCTGACTTGGCGTCCATAGTACGAAAGTACTGTGTGATGGAAAGCGCTTGGAAAACCGAAATCCATTTTTGGGACAATCCGTCCCTGAATACAACCCCAGTCCGAAATAAAAGGGTGCATCATCGCTAGGCACCTGGGTTAAATACCAAAAAGCAAAAACCTCTATAGGGCATGGAACTGTACTGGAGGGATGGCTCAATGGACCCTTGCAAAATTCATAGTACAGAGGGAGACACTCCAACTCATAGCCTTAGAGCATGTTGGATACTACGGTAGGTGGCCAAAAGTGGCGAAGAGCTTCTAACTCCAGAACACCAGCCCAAGGATACTAGTACGGTATTAACAGTCTTCGAGACTTCCGCATCTAATAATATGCGGAAACAAACACTCCGCAACCTTGCCGAAGTCTACCAAGTAGCAACAATAAACCCATGGAGTGACACGGCCATTACCTTTAATGCCAGTAACAAACCTAAATTCCGAACAGCCCGAGCACCAGCCGCATTGGTCCTCAGTCCAATAGTGGACGGCTTTCGCCTTACCAAGGTACTCATGGACGGTGGCAGCAGATTGAACCTCATTTACGAGGAAACCCTCCAAAAAATGGAAACAGACTAGAGCCGCATTGAGCGAAGCAGCACAACCTTTAGAGGAATAATCCTCAGTCGGGAAGCATGTTGTACAGGAAAAATCAAACTGGATGTGGTGTTCGGCACGCTGGATATTTACAGGTCTGAGGAGGTCACGTTCCAATTGGCCCCGTTCAGCAGCGGATATCACGCTCTATTAGGGCGAGAGGCATTCACAATTTTTCAAGCTATACCCCATTACGGGTACATGAAGCTCAAAATTCCCGGGCCCAACGGAATCATCACTCTTGCTAGTGACCCGGACATAGCACTCCGCGCCGAAAATAAGACAGCCGCACTGGCCCTTGAGGCACTATCTGAAGCCCTAGCGGCTGAGGAACTCACTGCGCTGTGCTCCATGGTGAATAGGGACCACATGATACTCGATAAGAGATCCAAGTCCACCTCCTTTAAACCAGCGGACGAAATAGTCAAATTCCAAGTCCATCCAACGGACCCTACAAAAACAGCCTCCATCGGGGCACAATTAAACCCCGATGTAGACGCCGCACTACGAGAATTCCTACGCGAAAATTGGGACATTTTTGCCTGGCACCCTTCAGACATGCCAGGAATCCCACGCCGGCTGGCCGAGCACATCCTAAACATCCTAAAAGGATTCAAGCCAGTCAAATAGGCTCTTCGGCGTTTCTCCGAACCCAAGAGACAGGCCATGTGAGAGGAGCTAGCCAAATTATTGGAGGCCGGATTCATCGGAGATATAAAACATCCGGACTGGCTAGCAAACCTGGTGATGGTACCAAAGAAGGACAAATCCTGGCGCCTATGCGTCGATTTTAAGGACCTCAACAAGGCTTGCCCAAAGGATCCCTTCCCACTCCCCCGCATCGATCAAATTATCGACGCTACCGCAGGACATGATTCATTGTGTTTCCTCGACGCATACTCCGGCTACCACCAAATCAAAATGGTAGAGCCCGACCAGGCCGCAACGGCATTCATCACCCCATACGGCCCATTCTGCTTCAACACAATGCCCTTTGGGCTCAAAAACACCGGCGCAACATATCAGCGCATGATTCAGACATGTCTGGCAAACCAGATCGGCAAAACAGTGGAGGCATACGTAGACGATGTGGTCGTCAAAACCAAGCACGTCAAAACTCTAGTAGACGATTTGAGGCTCATGTTCGATAATCTCCGAACATATGACATTAAGCTTAACCCAGAAAAATGTGTCATCAGCGTACCAGCCGGAAAGCTCTTGGGCTTCATTGTATCCGGTAGTGGAATTGAAGCAAACCCAGCCAAGATCCGAGCTCTTTCACAATTGGATATCCCAAAGGACCTCAAACAAATACAAAAATTGATGGGATGCGTGGCGGCTTTAAGCCGCTTTATCTCCCGTTTAGGAGAAAAGGCATTACCCCTTTATAGCCTCCTCCGACGCACCGAACATTTCGAGTGGACGGATGCCGCCATGGCCGGACTCGAAGAAATAAAAGCCATATTGGCAACAAACCTGGTCCTCACCGCGCCCAACATGGGCGAACCAATGCTATTATATATCACGGCAACTCATCAAGTTGTGAGCGCGGTGCTCGTTGTCGAACGAGAAATGGACGGACACAAGTTCCCCCTTCAAAAACCAGTTTACTACGTGTCCACTGTCCTAACTCAATGCAAGTCACGGTACCCACATTATCAAAAGATAGCGTACGCGGTGTTCATGGCATCCCGGAAGTTGCGACACTACTTTCAAGAGTGTTCTATAACAGTAGCCTCCGAAGTACCTCTTAATGACAATATAAACAACCGCGACGCGATGGGCCGGATTGCCAAATGGGCCATTGAGCTCCTCCCGTTCGACATAACCTATAAGCCACGGCGAGCTATTAAG
Source organism: Triticum dicoccoides (assembly GCF_002162155.2). Classification (NCBI taxonomy): domain Eukaryota; kingdom Viridiplantae; phylum Streptophyta; class Magnoliopsida; order Poales; family Poaceae; genus Triticum; species Triticum dicoccoides. The sequence goes on along the minus strand of NC_041387.1, from coordinate 165,725,249 downwards.
TCACAAGTTTTGGCCGACTTCATCACCGAATGGACTGAAGCCGAACTCCCCAAAGAGTACGACACATATTCCAACTGGATCATGCACTTCGACGGCTCCAAAATGTTGGCTGGTCTGGGGGCTGGCGTCATTCTGACGTCCCCAACCGGAGATACGGTTCAATACGTACTCCAGATAATGTATACAGACTCTAACAACGCAGCCGAATACGAGGCCCTTCTACATGGCCTCCGGATGGCAGTCTCCATGGGCATTCAACGCCTAGAGGTGCGCGGGGATTCGAACCTCGCGATATCCCAAATAAATGGATACTTCGATGCCAAGGATCCAAAAATGGCAGCTTATCGCAATGTCGTCCTAAAAATGTCAGCTCGGTTTGAGGGGCTCGAATTTCACCATATAGCCCGGGATAACAACCAGGCAGCAGACGTATTGGCACGCATTGGCGCAAAGCGCGATGCCGTCCCTCCCAACATCTTCCTAGAGAGGCCGTTCAAGCAATCCGTACTATGGGAGGGGGAATCCGGAAATAACAACCCAGACCCAACCATACTGCCCGACACCGAACATTCTGACATAATTGGCGGTTCTGCCAATGAAGTAACATCCTCAGAACACGTAATAATGGCAGTCATTACCCGTGGATGGAACCATTCCTAGCCTACCTAACCAGGCAGGAACTTCCCGAGGACCAAAACAAGGCCCGCTGCATAGTGCAGCGATCTAAAGCCTATAAGGTCCATGAGGGAGAGCTTTACAAGAAAAGCACAACCGGAGTCCTTCAAAGGTGTATCTCCGAAGAGGAAGGGCGGAATCTTCTGGCTGAAATTCATGCCGGACTCGGTGGGCACCACGCCGTAGACCGGGCCCTTGTAGGCAAGGCCTTCCGTACAGGATTTTATTGGCCGACGGCCCGGGCAGATGCTCAGGACTTAGTCCAACGATGTGTCGGTTGCCAGCTCTTTGCTAATCAAAGCCACACGCCACCCACCGCCCTCAAAACTATACCCATAACCTGGCCCTTCGTGGTCTGGGGTCTTGACATGGTTGGACCCCTTAAAGGAGGAACCCACAAGCAAAAATACCTATTAGTCATGGTGGATAAATTCACCAAATGGATAGAGGCCAAACCTGTTAAGATGGCCGAATCCGGACCGGTGATAGACTTCATATCAGGGGTCGTACACCATTACGGCGTCCCCCATAGCATTATCACTGACTACGGCACAAACTTTACGGCCGACGAGGTCAAACTCTGGTGCAAAAACATGGGCATCAAGCTCGACTATGCTTCAGTCTATCACCCTCAAATTAATGGTCAGGTCGAGCGAGCAAATGGTCTAATCATGAGCGGCATCAAACCCAGATTAGTGCGGTCCCTCAAGGAATCTAACATGCACTGGGTAGAGGAGCTCGACTCTGTACTCTGGGGGCTGCGGACCACTCCGAATCGCACCACCGGATTTACACCATTCTTTATGGTATACGGCGCAGAGGCAGTTCTGCCCTGCGACAAAATTCATGACTTACCTCGCGTGTGCATGTACGAAGAAAGAGAAGCCGAGCTCGATCGGCAGGACAGTTTGGACGCATTGGAGGAGGAGCGTGACATGGCAAAAGCCCGTTCCACATTCTATCAACAGCAAGCTCGAAGATATCAAAGCAGAGAAGTACGGGCCAAAACTTACAACGTTGGCGAGTTAGTTCTACGCCTGCCGGACAAGAAAAAGGACAAACTCAAGCCCAAATGGGAAGGTCCCTTTATCATCGACCAATTCCTGACCGGTGGAGCGTACCGTCTGCGAGATGCATCGGATAACCGACTCGAGCCGAACCCATGGAACGCAGCCCGTCTCCGAAGATTCTACGCCTAGCACCAGATCTGAGTTCTTCTCCTTCCTCCGTCTATATTTCACAGATTACCTGTCTTCTGTTTCTCTCCTTCTCCCTCCTTTTCTATTACAGCCTTTGCAAGCTTGTTTGTGCGTTGTTCGCACACACTTGACGCGCTATCCGCGCTCATTTTACCTGTGGGCTTCTTTAACAGAAGCTTATTTATACGGGCTTCATGCCCAACACATGTGTCACACTTCCGCATGTACCTTTTATTCACCATTATATGCATCGATATGACTTAAGTTTTGGCCAAGCTAGGTTGCCTGGCTCCTTTGCTTACCCCTACGTTCCCGATTGTCCGGCTAGGCGGTAAAGGGAGCACCTCTGCGATTGTTACTGCCGGGTCAGCCGGATGTGTACCTCAGCCTGGGTGAAGCCGAAAGCTAGCGTTCTTAAGGGAATATTCGGTCGGTGAACTAAAAGACGATTTCTCACCTATTTATTTATCTGCCCCCAGATGTTTTTCTTCTTTTTTTCATAGTCCAGACATGCACTTTAGGGCATGCCTCCCAGGGAAAGGAACCCCTAATGGAACTATTCTCCCTGGAAGATGTTTCTTACTAACCATGTAATATAACATAACTATTTGGGCACTTGTCTGATAAAGCACTAATGACCCCTATGCCTGGTCTCCATGCATGCCCCGGTTCTTATATAACCGCGAGGGTATTCGGACACACTCCGGACTATTGGGTCCCGAGGTTGAAGAGAAAAGGTTCGCTATGACAAACGATCTACAATCCGGCTAGAAGGCATTTTACATGTCATCTTAAAATTACATAGTCAATTCGACTGATTGTATTCCTCTTCAATGCCATCTAATAGGCTGTCTAGTTTACAGTCCTGCTGGGAATACTTTGCGGCCAACTCTACTTGGCGGTACACTAAGCTCACAGGGATCTCCTTCCCATCAGGCCCCACAGGTCCGACCTTGGCCATGCGGTTTGGGTCAGCCTTCGTGTACCGCGTCTTCACCATGGCCCCGGCCTCCCTAGCGCCTTGACGGCAGGCCGATATCTTGCATAATCGGAAGCGCCGCCGCGCTCCTAGAAGCCTCTCTGCAAGCTCTCCAAGGCCTTCGGGCAGGGAGACAGATGGCCACAAGGCCTAGGTGACGCCTTTCATCACCTGCTGAACTCGTTCATGCAGTTGCAAGAGCTCGGGAAGAAGGTCACCCATAGAACCGGGCATCTCCTCTGCAGGACGGCCTGTCAGCATACCTATAGACATACCTTTGTTAGTCGACTTCCTCGCCGAACTCTTTTTCAAAGTTCGTTCAAGGACTTACTAAAAATGCCGCGTCGAAGCCGCCGATTCTCCTTAACGGAGTTAGACAGTTGGGCACAAACATCCTTTAGTTCCTCACCCAGCTGGGTGTTGGCATCTTGGAGATTATTTTTCTCTTGCCTCACCCTTGTAAGCACATTCTCACCGGCCTTTAACCAGCGCATGAGCTGTTGCTTGTCCGGATCTATCCCGGCGCCATCTGCAATATTATTGTCAGACTTATACACACGCCGCACTTCACAAATTACATATCTTTTGAAGCATATATTACCATAGGGGGTCTCTTTGGCTTCCCCCACTGCGGCTAGTGCGGCCTCAAGTTGGGCTTTGCACTCCTCCAGCTCCTGGGACAGTTGGGTATTCTTTTCTGTAAGATCCTGCACAATAAATGATCCTTAAATCAGTTATTCTAACTATTTCAAGTCTCGGGGGCTACTGGCACATATAACTGTCAAATATTCTCACCCGTATGTCTTTTACATACTGCTCCATGGCTTTGGCTAGACCATTTTGAGCGGCACGGAGGTGCTCATCTCCCGAATTGAAGGCATCCAATGCCTCCGGGGAGAAACATGCGTCACGAAGAACTGTCAGGCGACACCTGTGATTCATGGCACTCTCCACCTCAGAATTGGTGGCAGATAACCTGTCGTCATCTTCTGTCAGAGGAGCATCCGACGCACGCCTCGTGTCGCCTCCACTTCTGGACCTGGCTTTGGAGCCTGGCGAGCAGAGGATTGATTGGAAACCTCTCTGGATATAGTCCGGCGAGTGCTCTTCTTCCTGAAAAAGCACGAGCGTTAGTATGCCTCCCGGGAATAAAACCTGGGAGTAAGATGACACACCATACCTTTGCACCGGCGTTTCAATCTGGACTGCACTTCTTTTCAGCCTATTGGGCCTTGTTGTCCCTTGTTGACTAGCCGTCGCAGGCTCGGACTTCCGCCTCAAGGACTTCCCCTGCGAAACACCATTGGTATACGGTGATCAAAAACAAGCATGGATGGGTCATTTTCAAAGTATTGGGACTTCGGTCTCAGTTACCTGTGAGGCGGGAAGTATTCCGGGATAATCGGCCGTAATGGCGACCAAGGCATTATTGATGCTCAGGTGGTGAAATACCCCGTCGATCAGCTCCACCGAAATGTCCGGATCCTCTTGGGAGGTCGGATCGAGGAACCGTTCCGGATCCTCAGGTTGTGGAGGCAGGCTGCTTATTTCCTTTACGGCCCGACGCAGTTCCTGCGCCGAAATCACAAAATGAGATACTTGACTATGGGATGATGGATCGGATAGGCGAAAATAAATGTCCGCTTACTCAGCTTGGAGGATTGTACATAGAAAATCTGTCATGTGGATTGATGTGGAGAAATTCCTCCTCTTCTCCGTTGTACAATGCGGACAAGATCTTCATCAGATCGACGACCGATCCCGGCCCCTTACAGCCGCAGCGGGTGGCATCATCCTCCCCGTTGAAATCCCACATGGGGTGGCCTCTATACTGGAGCGGCTGCACCCCCCGCATAATGCATGTGGCCATGACCCCGATCATGGTCAGTACGGAATGAGCTAACAACCTTATTCGGCTCATCAGGTAAAGGACGTCCCTGTCATTTTCCTTCTGAGGGCTCCGTGGACGCCAGCTTAGGCGTTTCTTCAAAGGAGCATTATTGAACTCAGGGAGGCCGATCCGAACAGGGTCCAGCAGGGGGCATCTTCTATACAAAACCATTCCAAAGGCCAGTCTTCGGATGCCTTCTTCGTGGTTCCGGATAGATATCTGGTCCCGGCGATGCGCCATAATTCGGCTCCGCCCACTTGATATATTGACCCCTCTTGAGAACGGGGCACAAAGCAGAACAACTTCTTCCACAGCGCAAAATGAGCCTCGATGCCCAAAAGCAGCTCACAAAGGGCCACGAAGCCCGCAATATGCAGAATGGAGGCAGGCGTAAGGTTGTGCAACTGGAGGCCATAGAACTCCAGGAGCCCCCGGAGAAACGGATGAATTGGAAATCCGAGCCCTCTTATCAAATAAGATACAAGACATACCCACTCTCCTTTGGAGGGGCTGGGGACGCCCTCCGCTTGCTTTCCGCCCTCATAGGTGGTAAGTCTGGCTCGAACCGGAATCATGAAAGCTGCGGGAAGAAATCCCTTGGTTTGGAGCGTCACTAACTTGCTGTGCGGGACGGAGCATCTCTCCCAATCTCCAGGCTGAGGGCTGGAAGGGCGAGAGGAGGAGCCGCGTCGACCGTCCATGATGGAATGGATTTCTGTCAGATGCGCTCTGATGAATGCTCGCGAAGGGAGGATGGTGTGATTCGGATCTAGATCCTCGCCTCTTTTATAGGCAGCTCATTTGCGTAGCTAGGGGGTAAATTTAAAAATACCCTGGCTTTTCACATTCGTTCGACACGTGGAAGATGGCCATTATTGGGCATGGAAGCCGAGGAGCGCAATATTTACAAGAAGCCGGACGTTATTCAACAGGTACACAGGATTTGGAGAAGAACCTGCCTTGCAATGCCAAAGACAATCTACGCGCCGGACTCATCGCTATTGAAGCCTGGTTCGGGGGCTACTGAGGGAGTCCCGGACTAGGGGGTGTCCGGATAGCCGAACTATCACCTTTGGCCGGACTCCTGGACTATAAAGATACAAGATTGAAGACTTTGTCCCGTGTCCGGATGGGACTTTCCTTGGCGTGCAAGGCAAGCTTGGCGATACGGATCTGTAGATCTCCTACCATTGTAACCGACTCTGTGTAACCCTAACCCTCTTCGGTGCCTATATAAACCGGAGGGTTTTAGTCCGTAGGACGAACAACAATCATACCATAGGCTAGCTTCTAGGGTTTACCTCTCTGATCTCGTGGTAGATCTACTCTTGTACTACCCATATCATCAATATCAATCAAGCAGGAGTAGGGTTTTACCTCCATCGAGAGGGCCAGAACCTGGGTAAAAACATCGTGTCCCTTGTCTCCTGTTACCATCCGCCTAGACGCATAGTTCGGGACCCCCTACCCGAGATCCGCCGGTTTTGACAACGACACCTTCCATTTGGGCTTGAGCTTGTCCTTTTTCTTCTCTGGTAGGCGTACAACGAGTTTGCCAATGTTATAAGTTTTGGCATGTACTTCTTTGCTTTAATACCTATGAGCCTGTTGCTGACAGAATGTGGAACGGGCTTTTGCGACGTCGCGCTCCTCCTCCAGGGCATCTAAACTGTCTTGCTGATCGAGCTCAGCTCCCCTCTCTTCGTACATGCGCACTCGAGGTGAGTCATGAATGACATCGCAGGGCAATACCGCCTCTGTGCCGTACACCATGAAGAATGGTGTGTATCCGGTAGTGCTATTTGGCGTGGCCCGCAGCCCCCATAGCACGGAGTCGAGCTCCTCGGGATCACACTAGTCTGGGTTTGATGCCGCTCATAATAATACCATTTGCTCGTTCGACTTGACAGTTTGTTTGAGGGTGATAGACGGAGGCGTAATCAAGCTTAATGCATATGTTGCCGCACCAAGTTTTCATGTTGTTGGCTGTGAAGTTAGAGCCATTATCGTTGATGAAGCTGTGGGGGACACCGTAGCGGTGCACGACCCCTGATATGAAGTCTATCACTGGTCTGGACTCGGCCGTTTTAACTGGTTTGGCCTCTATCCATTTGGTGAATTTATCCACCATGAACAATAGGTATTTTTTCTTATGGCTTCCTCCTTTAAGGGGTCCGACCATATTGAGCCCCCAGACCACAAAGGGCCAAGTAATGGGGATTGTTTGTAGAGCGGTGGGTGGCATATGGCTTTGGTTCGCGAAGAGCTGGCAACCGACGCAATGTTGGATGAGGTCCTGTGCGTCTGCTCGGGCTGTCGGCCAGTAGAAACCTGTACGGAAGGCCTTGCTTACAAGGGCCCAAGCTGCGGCGTGGTGGCCACCGAGTCCAGCATGAATTTCGGCCAAGAGCTTCCGCCCTTCGTCTTCTGAGATACATCTTTGGAGTACTCGGTAGCGCTTTTCTTGTAAAGCTCTCCCTCATGGACCTTGTAAGCTTTAGAGCGCCGCACAATGCAACGTGCCTCATTTTGGTCCTCGGGGAGTTATTGCCTATTTAGGTAGGCTAAGAATGGTTCGGTCCTGGGGGCGATGACGACCATAATTACGTGGGCCGAAGGTGTTATTTCGGTGGTGCAGCCTCCGATTATGTCAGTGTGTTCGGGCTCTAGGGTTGTGGTCAGATCTGGACTAGTATTGCCGATCTCCCCTTGCCACACCACGGATGGCTTGAACAGCCTTTCCAAGAAGATGTTAGGTGGGACGGTGTCGCGCTTAGCACCGATGCGGGCAAGGATATCCGCTGCTTGATTGTTATCTCGAACCACATGGTGAAATTCAAGCCCCTCAAAACGAGCTGACATTTTGAGGACGGCATTACGGTAAGCCGTGATTTTAGGGTCCTTTGCATCAAAGTCCCCGTTCATTTGAGATATTGCGAGGTTCGAATCCCCGCGCACTTCTAGGCGTTGAATGCCCATGGAGACCGCCATCCGAAGATCGTGCAACAGAGCCTCGTATTCGGCTGCATTGTTGGAGTCTGTGTATAGAATTTGGAGTACATATTGGATTGTATCTCTGGTGGGGGATGTTAAGACAACGCCCGCTCCTAGACTAGCCAACATTTTCGAGTTGTCAAAGTGCATGATCCAATTGGAGTACGCGCCGTACTCTTTAGGGAGTTCGTCTTCTGTCCATTCGGCGATGAAGTCAGCCAGTACTTGTGATTTAATAGCTCATTGTGGTTTATATATAATGTCAAACGGGAGGAGCTCGATTTGCCCACTTAGCAATTTGGCCCGTGGCATCGCGGTTGTTTATTACATCGTTGAGTGGTACTTCGGAGGCCACCGTGATTGAACACTCATGAAACTAGTGTCGTAGTTTCCGGGATGCCATGAAGACTGTGTATGCTATCTTTTGGTGATGTGGGTACCGTGACATGCATGGTGTGAGGACAGTGAATACGTAGTATATCGGCTTTTGAAGCAGGAACTTATGTCCGTCCTCCTCTCGTTCAACGACGAGCACTGCGCTTACAACCTGGTGTGTTGCAGCTATATATAACAGCATGGGTTCGCCAATGTTCGATGCAGCCAGGATTGGGTTGCTGGCTAAGAGGGCCTTTATTTATTCTAGTCCGGCTGTAGCCGCATCCATCCACTCGAAGTGTTTGGTGCGTCGAAGAAGGCGATAAAGAGGTAGTGCCTTTTCTCCCAATAGGGAGATAAAGCGGCTTAAGGCAGCCACGCATCCAGTTAATTTCTGGGTTTGCTTGAAGTCTGTTGGGGTATCCAACTGTGACAAAGCTCGTATTTTAGCCGGGTTTGCTTCAATTCCTCTATTGGAGATGATGAAGCCCAGGAGCTTTCCGGCAGGAACGCCGAAAACGCATTTTTCCGGATTGAGCTTGCTATCATATGTTCGTAGGTTTTCGAACATGAGCCTCAGGTCGTCTATTCGACGTGTCTGGTCTTAATGAACACATCATCCATGTATGCCTCGACTGTTTTGCCGATTTGTTTTTCCAGGCATGTCTGAATCATGCATTGGTAGGTTGCGCCAGTGTTTTTGAGCCCGGAAGGCATGATGTTGAAATAGAAAGGGCCGTATGGAGTGATGAATATCGTTGCAGCTTGATCGGACTCCGCCATCTTGATTTGATGGTATCCGGAGTATGCGTTGAGGAAACACAATGAGTCGTGTCCTGCGGTAGCATGGATAATTTGATCGATGCGGGGGAGAGGGAAGGGATCCTTTGGGCAAGCCTTATTGAGGTCCTTGAAATCAACACATAAGCGCCAGGATTTGTCCTTCTTTGGCACCATCACCAGGTTTGCTAGCCAATCCGGGTGTTTTATTTCTCTGATGAATCTAGCTTCGAGTAACTTGGCTAGCTCGTCTCCCATAGCCTATCGTTTAGGCTCTGAAAAGTGCCGTAGTGTCTGCTTGACCAGCTTGTATCCCTTCAATATGTTGAGGCTATGCTCGGCCAGCCTGCGTGGGATACCTGGCATATCTGAAGGGTGCTAGGAAAAGATGTCCCAATTCTCACATAGGAACGCCCACAGTGTGTCATCGATTGTGGGGTTCAGCTGTGCCTCGATGGCTGTTGTTTTTGTAGAGTCCGTTGGGTGGACTTGGAATTTGACGATTTCGTCCGCAGGTTTGAAAGAGGTGGACTTGGATCGCTCATCGAGTATCACATCATCCCTATCCACTGTGGAGGGTAATGCAGTTAGTTCTTCTCCCACAAGGGCTTCGGATAATGCCTCAAGGGCTAGGGCGGCGGTTTTATTTTCAACGCGAAGTGCTATGTCCGGATCACTCGCTAGAGTGATGATTCCGTTGGGCCCGGGCATCTTGGGCCTCATGTACCCATAATGGGGTATAGCTTAGAAGCTCGCGTATACGTCCTAAAGGGCGTTGTATCCACTACTGCATGGGGCCACATGGAATGTTATCTCTTCGGACCTTTAATTTTCCGGCGTGCCGAATACCACATCGAGTGTGATTTTTCCTTCACATCGTGCCTCCCGACTAGGGATGATCCCACGGAAGGCCGTGCTGCTTTGCTCAATGCAGCTCTTATCTACTTGCATTTTGTTGAGAGTTTCCTCGTAGATGAGGTTTAATCCGCTGCCGCCGTCCATGAGCACTTTAGTAAGCCGGAAGCCATCCACAATTGGACTGAGGACCAGAGCGGCTGGTGCTCGGACTGTTCAGAATTGAGGTTCGTCACTGGCATTAAAGGTTATAGCCATGTCATTCGAGGGGTTTATTGCTGCAACGTGGCAGACTTCGGCGAGGCCGCGGAGTGCTCTCTTGCGCCTGTTGTTGGAGGTGAAAGTATCGAAGACTGTCAACACTGTATTGTTGTTTTCTGCGGGATGATGCTCTGCGGTATTGTTAATGAGGAGATCCTCGACGCTCTTGGCTACCTGCCGAAGTATCCAACATGCTCTAAGGTTGTGTGTTGGTATGGTATCCGGTGTAGTGTGAATTTTTCATGGCCCATTGAGCCATCCCTCCAATACGGTTCCACGCCCTACAGTGGGCTTTGGTTTCTTTGTGATTGGATCGGGTGACCTGCGAGAGTGCACCCTTTTGGTTCGGACGAGGGTTTCAGTGAGAGCCAGAGAATCCCAGAATTTTGCCTGGGTCTGCCAGGCGCTTTCCATCGCACAATACTTCTGTACTATGGCCGCCAAGTCAGGGAAGTGTGATATGTCACGGCGACTTATGGCATTAATTATTCCCTTGTCCGTGCAATTTTTGCAAAAGAATGAGATTGCATCTTCCTCGCGACAATCCTTGACCTTGCTCATTACAAAGAGGAATCAGGACCAAAAGTGACATACTGTCTCTTGGGATTGTTGTCTGATGTGGGAAAGATCGCTTGTATCTGGGTGGGTGGGTGGATTTAAGTCCGAACCCTGACCTGATCTGAGACCCAGGGCCGAAGGAACCTCCGAACTTGGGAGTTCGGGCTCCGAGATGTTGCCCAATTTTTCGGGCCCGCTGTCTGATTCTAAGTTCAGAGTTTGGGTCATGTCCTCCCGCGAACGGGTATCCGGCTCAGAGAGCTCGGGAATCCGGACATAGTTCGTCCTCAAAATAGAGGTAGAATCGCTGCCTTGCTCATCCACCACCGCTATTTGATGGGTGACCGGCGGAGAGTTAATCTCTCTTTGATCGGGTTTAAGCCTAGTCCGATCATAGTCGGTAGCGACTCCCATGGCGGCGATGCGATCCAAGAGCTCGTTCAAGGACAAAAGTTCCATCGGATCCATTTGCTCGGCATATTCCGAGCTGACGTGGAGGGTGTTTTTGATGACTCAAGAAGTCATCGTCGGCACGGCGGCCAAACGGGTGGTCATGACGAAGCCGCCTAGTCGGAGGGTTTGGCCTAAAGCCAGGGCTCCCCAGAGGCGATGTCGTCCTTGATAACAAGGCAAGCCATCAAACCTTTTTCGACGTCACAGTGGAACTCTCAATGAAAGCACCAATGTCGGTGTCAAAACCAGCGGATCTCGGGTAGGGGGTCGGGAACTGTGCGTCTAAGGCTAATGGTAACAAGAGGCAGGGGACACAATGTTTACCAAGGTTCGGATCCTCTCTATGAGGGTAATACCCTACTTCCTTCTTGATTGATCTTGATGATATGAGTATTACAACAGTTGATCTACCACGAGATCGTAGAGGCTAAACCCTAGAAGCTAGCCTACGATTATGATTGTTGTTCTCCTACGGACTAAACCCTCCAGTTTATATAGACACCAGAGGGGGCTAGGGTTACATAGAGTCGGTTACAGAGAAGGAAATCTACATATCCGAATTGCCAAGCTTGCCTTCCACGCAAGGGAGAGTTCCACCCGAACACAGGACGAAGTATTCAGTCTTGTATCTTCATAGTCCAACAGTCCGGCATAAGCATATAGTCCGGCTATCCGAGGACCCCCTAATCCTGGAGTCCCTCAGCGGGCGCATCATCGTGCCGAGGAGGTGTACGAAGATGGGTACTTCGTGAGGAAGGTCATAGGTGTTGGGTGCCTTGTCGCTACATGAAGGTGGGCCGATAAGCTCCAGCGTGCCACCGACGAAGAGCTCTGGTGGGCGCCCAACGAAATGGCAAGATCGGTCGCGCGCGTCCTCCAGCAAGAGACAGATCGGTACGTCAAGCGCTGCGAGGCGGAGGAGTCGGAGTACTGCCTCCGCACTGGGAAGACGCCGCGCACTAGGGATCTGCTGGCGACGGGCTGCCGGAATACTGGCCCCAGGAGGGATTATTAGTTTTAGTATTGTTCATTTTCAATTTTATGCATTGTACCTAGTAGTTAAGTATCATCACGTATATGTGATGATATTATATATATATATATAGGGTGGGTCTATTATGATAACACCCCTTAAGACCTTATTCTGCACACCCAAACCTTATTCTGCTAACACCCCGAACCGAACAGAACCAACCACTCCCCACCCCACCTCCCGCACGGCACCAATCTCCCTCCTGCCCCGATCCAAACCCCCACCTCTCGATCCCCTCTCTCTCCATCGGGATGCACCTTCCACCACCCCCACCATCCCCACCTTCTCCAATGCGCCATGGCCCACCCGAGCC